>NC_057805.1:102878726-102982561 GCF_018294505.1 Triticum aestivum
AAGGAGCCGCCGCCGTCGCCGTTCCGCCGCCCGCCCTCACCGCCGCCCCGCCGCCCGACGCTGACCTCGCCGGAGCCGTCGCTGTCCTGCGCCTCGCCGGACCCGAGGTAGCCGCCGCCGCCGGTCTTTCTCGGAAAACCGATCGGTCTTTTTTTTAAACCCGCAGTTGTTTTATATATATATAGATCGGTTTAGTTTTTTTTGGTTTATTTATTTTGCGGACGTTCGTCCGTATGTTCGTTTTAACGAACGGTTTTCGTCGTTTAGCCGCAGACAGCGAACGTTCGTTCGTTAGCCTGTTCGTTAGTTTTTCTTTTTGTTGGAATTTTCACGATTATTTTCGATCGCGATTTCTGATCCGATTTACGTTTTAGTATAACTTTTCGCTCGTTTATCGGAATCAGGCGATTCAAGCGCCTAGAGTTTCGTCTCTAAATCCTCTTTCTGTTTAACCAACTTAAACAAGTTTTTGCTACTGTAAAATTTGACTTAGGTCCAGATTAGTAAACGAAGCTTGTTTCTTTCGCCGTTTGAGTTTCTTTGCTTCGTTCGATTTGATTCTTTTTGCAAACCAGAGTTCTTAAGTTGAACTTTCTGGTTAGATCTCTTATTTTGAGTTTTACCCCTACACCATTGCTTGATTGCTTATGTATGTATTGTTTGTTTGCGATAGAGTACCTGGAGTGCGAAGCGTGCTACTACGAGTCTCTAGGTTTCACGGATCATCAGCAAGGCAAGTAACACTTTGATCATACCTCTTTACCACCCAGTTTTATTGCATTAGATCAACCCTCAAACTATTGCATGGTTAGGAATTGTTTAATATGTGGGTTTTGGGAAGTAGATGAGGTAGTACCTATTGCCCTATTTATTATCAAACCGTTGGGAGTTACTTCTACGTTTGCTTATATTGCTATGCTCGTAGAGGTGGATTGGGTTTGAGTGAATTTACATGACAGATGTGAGGATGTTAATTAATGGTTCAACTTAAGGTGGTTACTTTAATTCACATCTGGGTGGATTGAGGCACCTGGGGAACCCAGTGTTGCCTGTATTTTTGGATATCCCGGAGTACCCGTGAGATTATCCTATGGACTGCCACCCAGGCTCAAAGGGATCATGAGATTATTCATGCTAGAAACTTCCGTGTGCAGCCACAAGCTATTATGGGCTCTAGCATAGTTGAGTGGGTTGCATGACCTCTTTCAGTGGTGGGCTAGCAGATGTAGGGGAAAGTAGGTGTAACTGTCCACCCGGAGTAAAGAGTATTGTTTCTGAAAGACTGTGTCTCGGTCATCCGTTTCTCAAACACCATGTAGTGCGAGAAATCAAACGGAGGAGATCGAGTCTTGTGGGGAAAAGTGCGCAAACCTCTGCAGAGTGTACAAACTAATCATGGTTAGCCGTGTCCCCGGTTATGGACATCTTGAGTATCTAGTTCTTGGATTATCATGTGAATCTCATCATCATGTTACTTAATTTAATTTGATTGGGTTAATCACGTTCTTAATTGGGATTGAGTTGGAGGTACCTTCTCAATGTTTAGCAACCACCATGATAGTTAAATAAAATTTTATTTCTTTGTTGAAGGAAAAAATTGGCTTTTCGCAAAATTGTAACCATAGAGCTTTCCACCAGCCATATATGCATGTAGAGATAGCATTATTCTGTTCATTACTCTCTATGTGTTACTTTGCCAGCATATTCCATGTGCTGACCCATTTTCGGGCTGCAACGTTCATGTTGCAGACTTCTCAGACAACGAGTAAGGTGCCATAGGTCGTGGTCTTATACTCAGTGATGCCGTTGGAGTTGATGGACTCACTTTATCTTCCAAGCCTTCCGCTGTTATCGTATTTAGATGGCCTTAAGCCATATTTATTGTAATAAGTTCTCTCTTGAGACTATTCGATGTAATAAGTGTGTGATTGCTACTCTGTTATAAATCCTTCAAGTACTGTGCGTTTCAGCATTACCGATCCAGGGATGACACTGATGCACAGAGACTAGACTGTTTGAGGTCTGGTCGCTACAGAGGGAACGTCACTTTATATTGCCACTTGTGATAGGGACCTTTATTATGCAGTCCGTCGCTTTTATTTCTTCCATATCACAAGATCGCATAAAGCTTATTTTCTCCACACTAAAAGATCATACATATTTAGAGAGCAATTTTTATTGCATGCACCGATGACAACTTACTTGAAGGATCTTACTCAATCCATAGGTAGGTATGGTGGACTCTCATGGCAATACTGGTTTAAGGGATGTTTGGAAGCACAAGTAGTATCTCTACTTGGTGCAAGGAATTTGGCTAGCATGAGGGGGAAAGGCAAGCTCAACGCGTTGGGCGATCCATGACAATATACTTTATTTCGGATATAAGAAAACATAACCCATTACGTTGTCTTCCTTGTCCAACATCAACCTTTTAGCATTTCATATTTTAATGAGTGCTCACAATCATAAAAGATGTCCAAGATAGTATATTTATATGTGAAATCTCTCTTCCTTCAATATTCTTTCATGAATTGTTCAAGTGACCAATACAATGTTTGCTAACCTTCAATAAATTTACCACCTCTATTTCTTATATGTAAAGTCATTACTCCACATGGGATAAGCATATGAAACATATATTATTTCAGATTTATGATATTCAATTCATTCAACCATTTACTCATAGGATATAAGTGAAGCACACGAGTAAATGACAAACTACTCCAAAAAGATATAAGTTAAGATTAATGAGTAGTTAAATAATTATGTAGCTATGTGAAGACTCTCTCCCATCTTAAGAATTTAAGATCTTGATACTTTATTCAAATAGCAAGCAAAACAAAATAAAATGACATGACGCTCCAAGCAAAACACATATCATGTGGTGAATATCCCATAAAAATATAGCTCCAAGTAAAGTTACCGATGAACGAAGACGAAAGAGGGGATGCCTTCCGGGGCATCCCGAAGATTAGGCTCTTGGTTATCCTTGAATATTACCTTGGGGTGCCTTGGGCATCCCCAATCTTAGGCTCTTGCCACTCCTTATTCCATAGTCCATCGAATCTTTACCCAAAACTTGAAAACTTCACAACACAAAACTCAACAGAAAACTTGTAAGCTCCGTTAGCGAAAGAAAAGAAAACACCACTTCAAGGTACTGTAATGAACTCATTCTTTATTTGTATTGGTGTTAAATATACTATATTCCAACTTTTCTATGGTTTATAAACTAATTTACTAGCCATAGATTCATCAAAATAAGCAAACAACACACGAAAAACAGAATCTGTCAAAAACAGAACAGTCTGTAGTAATCTGTATCAAACATATACTTCTGGAACTCATAAAAATCTGAAAAAATAGGACGACCTAGATAATTTGTTTATTAATCTACTGCAATTGGAATCAGTATTTTATCACGTTCTAGTGATTTTAAAAAATTATTTTCATGAACAGAAAGTTTCTGGAATTTTCAGCAAGATCAAATAACTATCATCCAATAAGATCCTATAGGTCTTACTTGGCACAAACACTAATTAAAACATAAAACTACATCTAAACAGAAGCTAGATGGATTATTTATTACTAAACAGAACCAAAAATCAAGAAACTAAAATAAAATTGGGTTGCCTCCCAACAAGCGCCAACGTTTAACGCCCCTAGCTAGGCATGATGATTTCAATGATGCTCACAAAAAGATAAGAATTGAAACATAAAGAGAGCATCATGAAGATATATGAATAGCACATTTAAGTCTAACCCACTTCCTATGCATAGGGATTTTGTGAGAAAACAACTTATGGGAACAAGAATCAACTTGCATAGGAAGGTAAAACAAGCATAACTTCAGGATTTTAAGCACATAGAGAAGAAACTTGATATTATTGCAATTCCTACAAGCATATATTCCTCCCTCATAATAATTTTCAGTAGCATCATGAATGAATTCAACAATATAACCAGTACCTAAAGCATTCTTTTCATGATCTACAAGCATATAATTTTTATTACTCTCCACATAAGCAAAATTCTTCTCTTTCGGGATAGTGGGAGTATCATAAGAGACTTGAATACTATAAATTGTTTCCACATTAAAAGAGTGATGTTCAGAAAAAGGGTAATCATAATCATGACAAGTTTTATAAATATAATCATCACTACTTTTAATAGCATAAGTTTCATCACAATAATCATCATAAGTAGCAACTTTGTTCTCATCATAATCAATTGAAACCTCTACCAAAATAGTGGACTCATCACTAAATAAAGTCATGACCTCTCCAAATCCACTTTCATAAATATTATAAGATTCAACATCCTCCAAAATAGTGGGATCATTACTTCCTAAAGTTGACACTCTTCCAAACCCACTTTCATCAATATAATCATCATAAGTAGGAGGCATGCTATCATCATTATAAATTTGCATATCAAAACTTGGGAGGCTAATAACATCATCTTCATTAAACATAGCATCCCTAAGCTTGGGACTAACATTAATTTCAGCAAATATATTCTCAAATATGTCATCCTCATCAAACATAGCTTCCCAAAGTTTGTGGGTTTGCATATCATAAGCATCATGGGTATTCAAATAATTCATACAAACAAAATTGCAATCATGCTCATCATTCACATATTTTATGCCAAGCATTCTATGTAATTCTTCTTCTAGTACTTGAGCACAATTTTCCTTCCCATCATTTTCACGAAAGATATTAAAAAGATGAAGCATATGAGGCCTTAATTCCATTTTTTGTAGTTTTCTTTTATACACTAAACTAGTGATAAAACAAGAAACTAAAAGATTCGATTGCAAGATCTAAAGATATACCTTCAAGCACTCACCTCCCCGGCAACGGCGCCAGAAAAGAGCTTAGTTGACGGGGTGTGAGTGCCCCTTACCTAGCCTCCCCGGCAACGGAGCCAGAATAGAGCTTGATGTCTACTACACAACCTTCTTTTTGTAGACATTGTTGGGCCTCCAAGTGCAGAGGTTTGTAGGACAGTAGCAAATTTCCCTCAAGTGGATGACCTAAGGTTTATCAATCCGTGGGAGGCGTAGGATGAAGATGGTCTCTCTCAAGCAACCCTGCAACCAAATAACAAAGAGTCTCTTGTGTCCCCAACACACCCAATACAATGGTAAATTGTATAGGTGCACTAGTTCGGCGAAGAGATGGTGATACAAGTGCAATATGGATGGTAGATATAGGTTTTTCTAATCTGAATATATAAAAAACAACAAGGTAACTAATGATAAAAGTGAGCACAAACGGTATTGCAATGCTAGGAAACAAGGCCTAGGGTTCATACTTTCACTAGTGCAAGTTCTCTCAACAATAATAACATAATTGGATCATATAACTATCCCTGAACATGCAACAAAGAGTCACTCCAAAGTCACTAATAGCGGAGAACAAACGAAGAGATTATTGTAGGGTACGAAACCACCTCAAGTTATTCTTTCTGATCGATCTATTCAAGAGTCCGTAGTAAAATAACACGAAGCTATTCTTTCCGTTCGATCTATCCTAGAGTTCATACTAGAATAACACCTTAAGAGACAAATGAACCAAAACCATAATGTCACCTAGATACTCCAATGTCACCTCAAGTATCCGTGGGTATGATTATACGATATGCATCACACAATCTCAGATTCATCTATTCAACCAACACAAAGAACTTCAAAGAGTGCCCCGAAGTTTCTACCGGAGAGTCAAGACGAAAACGTGTGCTAACCGCTGTGCATAGGTTCATGGGCGGAACCCGCAAGTTGATCACCAAAACATACATCAAGTGGATCACGTGATATCCCATTGTCACCACAGATAAGCACGGCAAGACATACATCAAGTGTTCTCAAATCCTTAAAGACTCAATCCGATAAGATAACTTCAAAGGGAAAACTCAATCCATTGCAAGACAGTAGAGGGGGAGAAACATCATAAGATCCAACTATAATAGCAAAGCTCGCGATACATCAAGATCGTACCACCTCAAGAACACGAGAGAGAGAGAGATCAAACACATAGCTACTGGTACATACCCTCAGCCCCGCGGGTGAACTACTCCCTCCTTGTCATGGAGAGCGCCGGGATGATGAAGATGGCCACTGGTGAGGGATCCCCCCTCCGGCAGGGTGCCGGAACAGGGTCCCGATTGGTTTTTTGGTGGCTACAGAGGCTTGCGGCGGCGGAACTCCCGATCTATTCTGTTCCCCGATGTTTTTAGGGTATATGGACATATATAGGTGAAAGAAGTCGGTCAGGGGAGCCACGAGGGGCCCATGAGGGTGGGGGGCGCGCCCAGGGGCAGGCGCGCCTCCCTGCCTCGTGGACACGTCGTTGCTTCCCTAACGTGCACTCCAAGTCTCCTGGATTGCTTCCGTTCCAAAAATAACTCTCCCGAAGGTTTCATTCCGTTTGGACTCCGTTTGATATTCCTTTTCTTCAAAACACTGAAACAAGGGAAAAAAAAGGAACTGGCACTGGGCTCTGGGTTAATAGGTTAGTCCCAAAAATAATATAAAAGTGCATAGTAAAGCCCATTAAACATCCAAGCAAATATAATAGCATGAATACTTCATAAATTATAGATACGTTGGAGACGTATTAGTGGGCCTGGCCCTGGTTGGCGTCCGCGGTTACTTCATAATAACACGCTTAACGAGATCTTGTTATTTGATCTAAGTTGGGTCGTTGACCTTATACGCACTAACCTCCACGTGGGACAAGATATGGGCAACCGGCGTCATGGTATCAGCTGAAGCTCTTTTTGACGTCAGCGACTGAGCGTCGCGCGCCGCATTGGACCGTAAGCCCGCGCTTGTATTAAGGGGGCTAGGTCTGCTTCCGGTCGCGTACGCAACATGCAGGTGTGCAATGGGCGATGGGCCCAGACCCCATGCACGCATAGGATTTAGACCGGCGTGCTGACCTCTCCGTTGAGCCTAGGTAGGGCTGCGACGTGTTGATCTCCCGAGGCCGGACATGACCCAGGAAAGTGTGCTCGGCCAGAGGGATCGAGCGTGTCAGGTAATGTGGTGGACCCCTGCAGGGAAGTTGATCTATTCGAATAGCCGTGTCCACGGTAACAGGCGACCCGGAGTTGTACCTTGACCTTATGACAACTAGAACCGGATACTTAATAAAACACACCCTTCCAAGTGCCAGATATAACCCGGTGATCGCTCTCACACAGGGCGACGAGGGGAGGATCGCCGGGTAGGATTATGCTATGCGATGATACTTGGTGAACTTACCATCTACTCTCTTCAACATGCTGCAAGATGGAGGCTGCCAGAAGCGTAGTCTTTGATAGGATTAGCTATCCCCCTCTTATTCTGGCATTCTGCAGTTCAGTCCACCGATATTGCCCATTTACATAGATACCCATGCATATGTAGTGTAGATCCTTGCTTGCGAGTACTTTGGATGAGTACTCACGGTTGCTTTTCTCCCTCTTTCCCCCTTTCCTTTCTTCCTGGTTGTTGCAACCAGATGCTGGAGCCCAGGAGCCAGACGCCACCGTCGATGATGACTCCTACTACACCGGAGGTGCCTACTACTACATGCAGGCCGCTGACGACGACCAGGAGTAGTTTAGGAGGATCCCAGGCAGGAGGCCTGCGCCTCTTTCGATCTGTATCCCAGTTTGTGCTAGCCATCTTATGGCAACTTGTTTAACTTATGTCTGTTCTCAAATATTGTTGCTTCCACTGACTCGTCTATGATCGAGCACTTGTATTCGAGCCCTCGAGGCCCCTGGCTTGTATTATGATGCTTGTATGACTTATTTATGTTTTAGAGTTGTGTTGTGATATCTTCCTGTGAGTCCCTGATCTTGATCGTACACGTTTGCGTGCATGATTAGTGTACGATTGAATCAGGGGCGTCACAAGTTGGTATCAGAGCCGATTGCCTGTAGGAATCCCCCTTCCACACTCCTTGGCCGAAGTTGAGTCTAGTCGATGAAAACTGTTTTACTAACATGGCTGTGCGGCCCATGGGCCCATGATACGTCTCCAACGTATCTATAATTTTTGATTGCTCCATGTTATATTATCTTCTGTTTTGGACATTATTGGGCTTTATTATCCACTTTTATATTATTTTTGGGACTAACCTATTAACCGGAGGCCCATCCCAGAATTGCTATTTTTTTGCCTATTTTAGAGTTTCGCAGAAAAAGAATATCAAACGGAGTCCAAATGGAATGAAACCTTCCGGAACGTGATTTTCGGAACGAACATGATCCAGAGGACTTGTACCCTGCGTCAAGAAAGCCACCAGGAAGCCATGAGGTAGGGGGCGCGCCCCCCACCCTCGTGGGCCCCATGTTGCTCCACCGACGTACTCCTTCCTCCTATATATACCTACGTACCCCCAAACGATCAGATACGGAGCCAAAAACCTAATTCCACCGCCGCAACCTTCTGTACCCACGAGATCCCATCTTGGGGCCTGTTCCAGAGCTCCGCCAGAGGGGGCTTCCATCACGGAGGGCTTCTACATCAACACCATAGCCTCTCCGATGAAGTGTGAGTAGTTTACCTCAGACCTTCGGGTCCATAGTTATTAGCTAGATGGCTTCTTCTCTCTTTTTGGATCTCTATACAATGTTCTCCCCCTCTCTCATGGAGATCTATTCGATGTAATCTTCTTTTGCGGTGTGTTTGTTGAGACCGATGAATTGTGGGTTTATGATCAAGTTTATCTATGAACAATATTTGAATCTTCTGAATTCTTTTATGTATGATTGGTTATCTTTGCAAGTCTCTTCGAATTATCAGTTTGGTTTGGCCTACTAGATTGATCTTTCTTGCAATGGGAGAAGTGCTTAGCTTTGGGTTCAATCTTGCGGTGTCCTTTCCCAGTGACAGTAGGGGCAGAAAGGCATGTATTGTATTGTTGCCATCGAGGATAACAAGATGGGGTTTTTATCATATTGCATGAATTTATCCCTCTACATCATGTCATCTTGCTTAAGGCGTTACTCTGTTCTTATGAACTTAATACTCTAGATGCATGCTGGATAGCGGTCGATGTGTGGAGTAATAGTAGTAGATGCAGGCAGGAGTCGGTCTACTTGTCTCGGACGTGATGCCTATATACATGATCATACCTAGATATTCTCATAACTATGCTCAATTCTGTCAATTGCTCAACAGTAATTTGTTCACCCACAGTAAAATACTTATGCTCTTGAGAGAAGCCACTAGTGAAACCTATGGCCCCCGGGTCTATCTTCATCATATTAATCTTCCAACACTTAGTTATTTCCGTTGCTTTTTTACTTTGCCTTTTATTTTACTTTGCATCTTTATCATAAAAATACCAAAAATATTATCCTATCATATCTATCAGATCTCACTCTCGTAAGTGACCGTGTAGGGATTGACAACCCCTTATCGCGTTGGTTGCGAGGATTTATTTGTTTTGTGTAGGTGCGAGGGACTCGCGCGTAGCCTCCTATTGGATTGATACCTTGGTTCTCAAAAACTGAGGGAAATACTTACGCTACTTTGCTGCATCACCCTTTCCTCTTCAAGGGAAAACCAACGCAGTGCTCAAGAGGTAGCAAGAAGGATTTCTGGCGCCGTTGCCGGGGAGGTCTACTTGCATAGAAATTTTACTACTCTCCACATAAGCAAAATTCTTCTCATTCAGAATAGTGGGAGTATCATAAGAGACTTGAATACTAAAATTGTCTCCACATTAAAAAAGTAATGTTCAGAAAAAGGGTAATCATAATCATGACAAGTTTTCTAAGTATAATCATCACTACTTTTTATAGCATAAGTTTCATCACAATAATCATCATAAGTAGCAACTTTGTTCTCATCATAATCAATTGAAACCTCTTCCGAAATAGTGGATACATCACTAAATAAAGTCATGACCTCTCCAAATCCACTTTCATAAATATCATAAGATTCAACATCCTCCAAAATAGTGGGATCATTACTTCCTAAAGTTGACACTCTTCCAAACCCACTTTCATCAATATAATTATCATAAGTAGGAGGCATGCTATCATCATTATAAATTTGCATATCAAAACTTGGGAGACTAAAAATATCATCTTCATTAAACGTAGCCTCCCCAAGCTTGGGGCAAACATTAATTGCAGCAAATATATTCTCAAAAACATCGTCTTCATCAAACATAGCATCCCCAAGCTTGGGCCTTTTCATATCATAAGCATAATCACTCTCATCATTAATAGTATGGATAACACCAATAGTATAGCAATTATCATATTCTTCCAATCAAGTGCCAAAAATATTTTCAAGATCATAAGAAGTATGATTATCTTCCCAATCATAATCATCACAACAAGCAATAGGCATAACGAGATCATCATCAAGTGCATCATCTTCCACAATTATTGATTCCTTTTCATGAGGCACAACAATAATAGGAGCAACATTATTTGGGAGAGATATCTTTTTACCTCTCTTCATTTTCCTTTTCTTCTTCTTCACCACATCATGTGTGGGTTCAATCCTCTTTTTGGAGCTCCTTATTAATGAGATTGGTTGAATAGAAAGCTCCTCCCCGTTACCTGATTCATCATAAGAAATAATAGGAGGATATTGGGAAGTCTCTTCCCTTTCATTAGTATTCTCTTCATCTTCTATTTGCTTTCTTTTCTTTATGTAATTGGCAATATAAGGATTCTCAATGCAATTCACCGCACAATACATATAAATTTCCTCTAGATCAAAATCAAGAAATTTATCGAGATTAAATTTTGGAATACCCTCAGTTATATGTTTCATTTCTTCATATCCCAAAAGAAGACTAAGCTCTTTATGATGCTCAAGGGTAATCAAGTTATCAAAATTTTTGGACACGACTTGATCATGAAACAAATAGCATTAGAGCTTTAAATGACCATGTTCATTGCAAAGTTCACAAGGATGGCGATAAATATTGAATCTTTCAGCACAAACATCTAACCTTTCTTGCAACAATTTAGTTTCTAAATGCTTATGCCTCTTGCAATATCTATCTTCCCTATTTGGTGTGTACTTGCAAACCCAATGCACTCCACAAAAATTGACATGTTTATAGGAGAAATTTTCATCATAACTAGTGCAATTATCATTAGTACTATGGATATTCAAGGAATTCATACTAACAACATTGCAATCATGCTCATCATTCAAAGATTTGGTGCCAAACATTTTAATGCATTCTTCTTCTAACACTTTGGCACAATTTTCCTTTCCATCATACTCACAAAAGATATTAAAAAGCTGAAGCGTATGAGGCAAACTCAATTCCATTTTTTTGTAATTTTCTTTTATAGACTAAACTAGTGCTAAAACAAGAAACAAAAAGATTCGATTGCAAGATCTAAAGATATACCTTCAAGCACTAACCTCCCCGGCAACGGCGCCAGAAAAGAGCTTGATGTCTACTATGCAACCTTCTTCTTGTAGACGTTGTTGGGCCTCCAAGTGCAGAGGTTTGTAGGACAGTAGCAAATTTCCCTCAAGTGGATGACCTAAGGTTTACCAATAGTTGGGAGGCGTAGGATGAAGATGGTCTCTCTCAAACACCCCTGCAATCAAATAACAAAGAGTCTCTTGTGTCCCCAACACACCCAGTACAATGGTAAATTGTATAGGTGCACTAGTTCGGCGAAGAGATGGTGATACAAGTGCAATATGGATGGTAGATATTGGTTTTTGTAATCTGAAAATATAAAAACAGCAAGGTAACTAATGACAAAAGTGAGCGTAAATGGTATTGCAATGCTAGGAAACAAGGCCTAGGGTTCATACTTTCACTAGTGCAAGTTCTCTCGACAATAATAACATAATTGGATCATATAACTATCCCTCAACATGCAACAAAGAGTCACTCCAAATTCACTAATAGTGGAGAACAAACGAAGAGATTATGGTAGGGTACAAAACCACCTCAAAGTTATTCTTTCCAATCAATCCGTTGGGCTATTCCTATAAGTGTCACAAACAGCCCTAGAGTTCGTACTAGAATAACACCTTAAGACACAAATCAACCAAAACCCTAATGTTACCTAGATACTCCAATGTCACCTCAAGCATCCGTGGGTATGATTATACGATATGCATCACACAATCTCAGATTCATCTATTCAACCAACACATAGAACCTCAAAGAGTGCCCCAAAATTTCTACCGGAGAATCAAGACGAAAACGTGTGCCAACCCCTATGCATAGGTTCATGGGCGGAACCCGCAAGTTGATCACCAAAACATACATCAAGTGAATCACGTGATATCCCATTGTCACCACAGATACGCACGGCAAGACATACATCAAGTGTTCTCAAATCATTAAAGACTCAATCCGATAAGATTACTTCAAAGGGAAAACTCAATCCATTACAAGAGAGTAGAGGGGGAGAAGCAACATAAGATCCAACTATAATAGCAAAGCTCGCGATACATCAAGATCGAATCACCTCAAGAACACGAGAGAGAGAGATCAAGCACATAGCTACTGGTACATACCCTCAGCCCCGAGGGTGAACTACTCCCTCCTCGTCATGGAGAGCGCCGGGATGATGAAGATGGCCACCGGTGAAGGTTCCCCCCTCCGGCAGGGTGCCGGAACAGGGTCCTGACTGGTTTTTGGTGGCTACAAAGGCTTGGGGCGGTGGAACTCCCGATCTATTCTGTTCCTCGAAGGTTTTAGGGTATATGGATATATATAGGAGAAAGAAGTACGTCAGGGGAGCCACGAGGGCCCCACGAGGGTGGAGGGCGTGCCCAGGGGGGTGGGCGCGCCCCCTGCCTTGTGCCTTCCTCGTTGCTTTCTTGACGTGGACTCCAAGTCTCCCGGGTTGCTTTCTTTCCAAAAATAACTTCTCCAGAAGGTTTCATTCCGTTTCGACTCCGTTTGATATTCCTTTTCTTAAAAACACTGAAACAAGGAAAAAAACAGGAACTGGCACTGGGCTCTGGGTGAATAGGTTAGTCCCAAAAATAATATAAAAGTGCATAGTAAAGCCCATAAAACATCCAAGATGGATAATATAATAGCATGAATACTTCATAAATTATAGATACGTTGGAGACGTATCAGGAAGATATCACAACACAACTCTAAAATTAAAATAAGTCATACAAGCATCATAATACAAGCCAGGGGCCTCGAGGGATCGAATACAAGTGCTCAATCATAGACGAGTCAGCGGAAGCAACAATATCTGAGTACAGACATAAGATAAACAAGTTTGCCTTAAGAAGGCTAGCACAAACTGGGATACAGATCGAAAGAGGCGCAGGCCTCCTGCCTGGGATCCTCCTAACTACTCCTGGTCGTCGTAAGCGGCCTGCACGTAGTAGTAGGCACCTCCGGTGTAGTAGGAGTCGCCGTCAACGGTGGCGTCTGGCTCCTGGGCTCCAACATCTGGTTGCGACAACCAGGTACAATGGAAAGGGGGAAAAGAGGGAGAAAAGCAACCGTGAGTACTCATCCAAAGTACTCGCAAGCAAGGATCTACACTCATATGCATGGGTATCTGTGTAAATGGGCTATATCGGTGGACTGAACTGGAGAATGCCATAATAAGAGGGGGATAGCTAATCCTATCGAAGACTACGCTTCAGGCCACCTCCATCTTGCAGCATGTAGAAGAGAGTAGATGGTAAGTTCACCAAGTAGCATCGTATAGCATACTCCTACCCGGCGATCCCCTCCTCGTCGCCCTGTTAGAGAGCGATCACTGGGTTATATCTGGCACTTGGAAGGGTGTGTTTTATTAAGTATACGGTTCTAGTTGTCATAAGGTCAAGGTACAACTCCAAGTCGTCCTGTTACCGAAGATCATGGCTATTCGAATAGATAAACTTCCCTGCAGGGGTGCACCACATAACCCAACACGCTCGATCCCATTTGGCTGGACACACTTTCCTGGGTCATGCCCGGCCTCGGAAGATCAACACATCGCAGCCCCACCTAGGCACAACAGAGAGGTCAGCACACCGGTCTAAATCCTATGGCGCAGGGGTCTGGGCCTATCGCCCATTGCACACCTGCACGTTGCGTGGGCGGCCGGAAGCAGACCTAGCCTAGCAGGCGTTCCAGTCCAATCCGGCGCGCGCCGCTCAGTCGCTGACGTCACGAAGGCTTCGGCTGATACCACGACGCCGAGTGCCCATAACAGTTCCCGCGTAGTTGGTTAGTGCATATAGGCCAGTGGCCAGACTCAGATCAAATACCAAGATCTCGTTAAGCGTGTTATTACGAAGTAACCGCGAACGCCGACCAGGGCCAGGCCCACCTCTCGCCTAGGTGGTCTCAACCTGCCCTGTCGCTCCACCACAAAGATCCACTCGCGGGTACTCCAAGAGCCGACCCGACTTTGGTCACCACACGTATCATGTAAAGTATATAAGTATATACCCGTGATCACCTCCCGAGTGATCACGGCCCGATAGTATAGCAAGGCAGACGGACAAGAATGTAGGGCCACAGATGGAATACTAGCATCCTATACTAAGCATGTTGGATTGCAGGTGAAGGTAACAATAGTAGTAGCAAGGACAGGCTATGCAGCAGAATAGGATTAACGGAAAGCGGTAACATGCTACACCACTCTAATGCAAGCAGTAGAGAGTAGAATAGGCGATATCTGGTGATCAAGGGGGGGCTTGCCTGGAAGCTCAGCCGAGAAGGAGGGGTCGTCAACACCGTAGTCGTACTGGGTAGCAGCGGCGTCGATCTCGGAGTCTAGCGAGAGAAGAGGGGGAAGAAACAATAAACATAATGCAACCATATGCATGACGATGCATGACATGACAATGAGCGTTGCTAGGTGTGCCCTAACGCGGTAGTAGGTGATACCGACGAAGGGGGGAAACATCCGGGAAAGTATCCACGGTGTTTTGCGTTTTCGGACAAATGAACCGGAGGGGGAAAGTTGGGAGTTTGCTATGCTAGGGATGTGTGGTGGACGAACGGGCTGCGTATCTGGATTCGTCTCGTCGTTCTGAGCAACCTTCATGTAGAAAGTATTTTCATCTGAGCTACGATTTATTTTATATGATTTTCTAAAGTTTTAAATCCTTTTTAGAATTTATTTAATTAATTTATTTCAACATTATCCAGAATGGTGCATGCTGATGTCATCATGATGTCAGTAGTCAACATAGGTGTTGACTGGTCAAACTAACGTGTGGGTCCAGTGGGACACACCTGTCATACTCTGTTTAGGTTTATTAGGATTTAGCTAATCTAATTACTGTTTAATTAACCTAACTAGTCAATTAGATTAATTAAACATGATTAATTAACTTAATTAATTTACTAATTAATTAATTTTATTAATTAATTTTTATTTTTTATTTAAAATCGTTCTGGGGGTGGGCCCCTGTGTCATAGGCAGGGGGGCTTAGCGGGCGCCGGGTTCGTGGGCGCAGGGGCGCCGCGGGTTACGGGCGCAAGCATCCGGCCCGATTGGGCAAATGCCCAGATCGACAGGGGGTGGCGCTGGCCACGGGCACGGCAAGGCCGGCAGCCTGGGGCGGCAGCGGCAACGGCGAGGCCACGCCGGGGTGGCGCCGGGGACGGGAGCGAAGGCGCGGCGCGGTAAACGGCGGAACGGCGAGTGAGTTGCAGGTGCAGCAGGGGGCTACGAGCAGGCGGGGTCGGGCGACGGCACGCCGCTAGCCGCGGCAGTTGCAGGAGCGGTGACGGGCGGGCGCATGCTGGCGCGCGAGCACGGTGGGTGTGGGCGGCGAGCGACACACACGGGCGGCAGAGGCGAGGCTCGGTGGCGGAGCAAGGGGCTGGGCCGCGGGCGGCTGCGGGCGCGGAGAAGGGAGCAGGGAGGCCGCGGTGGAGGGAGGCAGCAAGGGCGAGGCGAGGAGCATGGGGTGCAGGCGCGCGCGCGCTTCGGCGCGGCCAGGAGGGGGCCGGCCACGGCGCGGCGCACGGGGCGCGCGCAGCGTGCAGGCGGCACGGGTGGTCGGCGCGGTGAGCAGGGGAGGAGGCGAGGCATGCGCGACGGCAGCGGAGCAACAGCTCAAGCAGCAGTCGCGACAGAAGAGCAGCGGCGGGGGTCCTCACCGGGGTTCGTAGGGCAAAGGCAGCGGGGTTTGAGGTGGGGGGTGGGGACGACGTGCGTAGGGGGAGGCATGCCGGCGGGGTAGATGACGAGGTGGCTCCGGCGAGGCCCGTGGAGCTCCGGGCGACGACAGGTGGTGTCTAGGCGGCGTCCTGGACGGGGGTTCGTTCCCCCGATCCAGATCTGGATCGGGGAGGGGGAAAATGTGGGGTGCGAGTGGGGGGAAGTGGGGTGTCGGTCGATCTAGGTCACGGGGGGATTGGGGCTATGGGGGCACCGGCTGGGCCGGCCTGGCTTGCCCAGTGGCCGGCTGGGCCGAGGCCCAGCGGGGGGGGTCTTTGTTTTATTTTTTGTTCTTCTGTTTGTATTTTCTTTTTCTTTTATTTATTTTCACTTTACTCTTTTAATTACTTTAGAACACCTTAGCACTTTCTAAACATGTGTCTTCTTCACAACAATTACCTATGTAATATTTGGCACTAACCGAACATTTTTGTTTAGAAGTTTGAAATATTTTGTTCTTTGCCATATTTTGAATTTGAATTTTGAACCGGTTTTGAACTAACGAGGGATTAGCAACAGTAACGGAGTTGACTTGGCATCATTAGCAGAGTTTTACTGTAGCCTAATTATCCGGGCGTTACAATTCTCCTCCACTACAAGAAATCTTGTCCCGAGATTTAGGAGGTAGAAGGAAACAGTGCGGGGTATTCATCACATAGGCGATCCTCACGCTCCCAAGTGGCTTCATCTTCAAAGTGATGCGACCACTGGACCTTGAGGAACTTGATCGCCTTCTGACATGTGCGGCGTTCAGCTTGGTCGAGAATGCGGACCGGATGCTCTTTATAGGAGAGGTCCTGCTGCAATTCGAGCACTTCATGATCCACTGCTCGGATTGGGTCCTTGAAGCAACGGCGGAGTTGTGACACGTGGAACACATCGTGAACCTGAGAAAGGTTCGGCGGAAGCTCTAGTTGATATGCCACTTTTCCATGCCTTTCCAGAATAGTGAATGGGCCAATATAGCGAGGAGCTAGCTTGCCCTTGATCCCGAAGCGGTGAGCACCCTTCATTGGTGTAACTCGAAGATAAGCCTTTTCGCTAGGTTGATAGACCATGTCTTTATGTTTACGGTCATACTGACTCTTCTGACGCGACTGAGCAGTCTTGAGATTCTCGCGAATAATGCGGACTTGTTCTTCGGCATATTGGATAATATCCGGACCAAAGAGTGGACGTTCCCCAATTTTTGACCAGTTCAGAGGGTTTCGGCACTTTCGTCCATATAACACTTTGAAGGGGGCCATCTTCAGACTAGCTTGATAACTATTATTATAAGATAACTCAGCATACGGGAGAGATTCCTTCCATTTCTTGCCGAAGGAAATAACACAAGCTCGAAGCATGTCTTCGAGAACTTGGTTGACACGTTCAACTTGCCCTTGCGACTGAGGTTGAAACGCAGTACTGAATGACAGATGAGTTCCCATAGCTTCTTGGAAACTTTCCCAGAATCTTGAAGTGAATAAGCTGCCGTGGTATGAGCTGATAACCAATGGAATACCGTGGAGTGAAACAATCCTGGACATATAGAGCGTTGCCAGCTGACTAGCAGTGATCGTTTCTTTGACTGCCAGAAAATGTGCAACTTTAGAAAGCCGATCAATGACGACAAGAATAGCATCATTACCTTTCTGTGATTTGGGAAATCCAATGACGAAGTCCATTTCAACATGGTCCCATTTCCATTCAGGAATAGAGATAGGTTGCAGAGTTCCAGCAGGCCTTTGATGTTCTGCTTTGATACGATGGCAAACGTCACACTCAGCAACATAACGAGCAATGTCTTGCTTCATATTAGACCACCAGAATCTCTGACGGATGTCTTGGTACATCTTTGTACTACCAGGATGGATACATAGAGGCGTATCATGAGCTTCTTTCATAACTATCTGAGTCATATCCAGGTTTTTCTCTGCACATGGCACCACTAGGCGGCCCTTGAAGTACAAAGTGCCATCATCAGGAATAGTGAAGAATGAGGGCTTTCCTTCTGCGAGGTAGCGCTTAATCTTGTGGGCTTCAGAGTCATATCCCTGTATTCTCTTGATGGAGTCCAAGAGATCTGGTTCGGCAGCCAGGGTATTGAGGGAACCCTGGGAAACAACACGGAGGTTCATCTTGCAAAACTCCTTAGGAGGGGGAGCGAGTGCACCCGCAGGAACAATATGCAGGTTCAGCTTTCTGAATTCTTCAACAAGCGAGAGCTGAACTTTGCAAACCTGGAGGTGGTTGCAGTAAGACATGCGGCTCAAGGCATCAGCCATTACATTAGCCTTGCCTGGCGTATAGGAAATACCCAAGTCAAAGTCTGCAACAATCTCCATCCATCTCTGCTGACGGAGGTCCAGGCCTGGCTGAGTAAACAGATACTTTAGACTTTGGTGGTCGGTGAAGATCTCGCCATGATTACCGAGAAGGTAATGTCGCCACTATTTTAGCGCATGAATGACAGCAGCAAGCTCGAGGTCGTGAACTGGGTAGTTCTCTTCGTGAGGGTGCAATTGCCGAGAGGCATAAGCAATCACTTTGCGGTCTTGCATTAGGACACAGCCTAATCCTTGACGGGAAGCGTCGCAGTAAATGAAGAAGTCCTTCTTAGTATCAGGTGGAGCTAGCACTGGGGCAGAAGTCAACTTGTCTTTGAGTGCCTGGAAACTTTCCTGACATTTGTTTGTCCATTGGAACTTGACGCCCTTATCCAACAGGTTAGTCAGAGGCCTGGCGATCTTGGAGAAGTTCTCGACGAATCGACGGCAATAGCTGGCGAGTCCGAGAAAACTTCTGACTTGCTTAACGTTCTTGGGAGGAGTCCAATCAAGAATAGCCTGGACTCGTTCAGGGTTGACGGCAATACCATCCTTAGAGATGACATGCCCAAGATAGGTTACTTCTGGTAGCCAGAATTCACATTTGGAGAACTTGGCATATAGCTGATGCTCTCGTAGCTTTTCCAGCACAAGACGAAGATGTTCAACATGTTCTTCTTCGTTGTTGGAAAATACCAGTATATCATCCAGATAAACCACGACGAACTTGTTGAGGTACGCCATGAATATATAGTTCATCAGACGAGAGAAGGTGGCTGGAGCATTGGTTAAGCCGAATGACATGACCGTGTACTCGTATGAACCATATCGAGTCACGAAGGCGGTCTTTGGGATATCCTCTTCACGAACACGGATCTGGTGGTAACCCAACCTCAAGTCGAGTTTAGAGAACACTGATGAACCAGCCAGTTGATCATACAGATCATTGATCCGAGGAAGAGGATACTTATTCAGAATGGTAGCTTGGTTTATAGGACGGTAGTCCTGGACTAATCGGTTAGTCCCATCCTTCTTCTTAACAAAGAGAGAAGGTGCTCCCCAAGGAGAGCAACTTGGGCGAATGAAACCACTGCGAAGAGATTTGTCGATTTCCTCCTTAAGCTCAATGAGTTCATGCGGCGGCATCTTGTAGGGTCGCTTGGCTATAGGAGTGGTGCCTGGTTTCAAGTCGATGATGAATTCGACAGCTCTAGTAGGGGGAATCCCTGGAAGTTCTTCAGGAAAGATGTCTTGGAATTCACGAACGACAGGAATGTTTTCAATGCCCTCGAGTGGTGCAGCGTTCAATGCATTCAAGGCATAAAGCCGCGCCTCGACATTTTGAACCAGTCGAGCATTGTAGCTTAATATTTCATCAGAAGGGTGTAGCAGATGGACGGTCTTAGTGGCGCAAACTATAGAAGCAGTATGCGCTTTCAACCAATCCATTCCCAGAATGAGATTAATACTACAGGACTTCAGTACAATGGGGGAGACAAGGAATTCCAGTCCTTCGATTTCAACGGGGACGTCGTTGCAAATCATGGAGGTCCGGCATTGGCCCACAGGGGTGTGCACTAATAGTGAAGCGTTCATGTCCTCACATTTAATATCGTGCAAGCATGCAAAATCTTCTGACATGAATGAATGCGATGCACCTGTATCAAATAAAACGGATGCTGGTACTGAATTTACGAGGAGTGTACCCATCACAGTAGCAGGCTGGTCTTGAGCTTCATTGAGATCAACGTGGTTGGCATGAACACGGCCATAAGACTTGGCACTGTTGTTGCGGGGCTGGTTGCTTCCACGGCCAGTTGCTGGAAGGGCCAGTTGATTCTGGTTCTGGTTGCATTCTTTAGCACGGTGTCCTGGTTGACCACACGTGAAGCACAAACCATTATTGGGAGCGAGAGCAGGAGCTCGGGGTGGTGCTGCTGGAAGCCTTGGCTACCTAGATGGTGGAGGAGGCAGACGAGGTGCAGCATAGGTCTGCCTTGGGGCAGGTGCAGTTGGCTGGTACATGCTGTTGGGAATCCATATCTTACGCTTCTGCGAGGGCAGGCCCGAAGATAAGCCCGTGTCACGGTTGCGCCTGAGAGAGCTCTGGTATTCAGACCAGTTTCGACATTGATGGCCTTGTTCACCAAGGTGGCGAAATCAGTAAAGTCGTGCACTAGAAGTGCGAGCTTGATGTCAGCTTGAAGGCCGTCATGGAACTTCTCCTGTCTGCGTGCATCAGTTGCAATGTCCTCTTCAGCATAGCGAGACAAGTCCAGAAACTCCCGCGGATAAGCTTCAATAGTTTTGTTGCCTTGGGTGAGGTTGCGGAACTCACGCTTCTTCCGGTCCATGACTCCCTGAGGAATGAAGCGGGCACGAAAAGCATCTTGGAAGTCTGGCCAGGTGATGATTGTTCCAGCTGGCAGAGTATGCGTGTGGTTGTCCCACCATTGAGCTGCGGGTCCCTTCAGGAAGAAGGAAGCAAAGGTGACATAGCTGGCAGGGGCTACATCAGCAGACTCCATTTCATAGGTGATGTCACGGAGCCAGTCATCAGCATCCAGAGGCTGAGTTGAGCTGCGGTACACAGTTGGGTTGAGGCGCATGAAATCCTACAGAGTCACTTGGGCTAGCTGCTGGTTCATATTGGGGCGAGGGAACTGAGCCATCATATTCTCCATGAACTGGTGATTCATCTCAAGCTGTTGGATCATACCAGCCATGTACTCAGGCGGTGGGGGGGGGGGCGTTGCCACCATGACCACGACCACCTAGTCTAACCATCTTGCTAATATATAATAGGGGTAGTTCAGCATTGAGAAATTTGCAAGGACAAGAATCATTCATGACGAAACATGCATAATGAAAGGAGCACGATAGATACTACATAGTAGTCGGCATATCTTACAAAAGGGGTCATGCATAGAGTTCGGTACACATAGTTCGTACATAGACTAAAGACATCATAGGCGGCATGCAGGCTCGCAGCGAATGCATCTAATACTACTAAGCAAGACTACATCAGTCCCAAGAGGAACTGCGGAGGTAGGTGTAGCCTGAAAGCTGGTAGTGTCGCATCGGGAACTCCACGTCAGCAACCTGCGGTCCGCAGATACTCTGGTGCAGAACCCGACGCTCAGGTGGCAGAAGAGGACCAAGTGCGGGAGAGTAGCCTCCCACATCTGGCCAACCGACACCGTGGGGCATCACGGTCCTAGCTGGGTAGATTGCAGAACGCGGCAGCTCTCTAGATCGGACAAAGGGGTGCAACAGCGTCAAAGCACGGTAAAGATGCTGACGGGTGGTGTACAACTCGTGGTGAAGAGCTCGGTTAGCTCTATCTATCCCATCAGCATGCAGAACCAGGTTCTGATGGTAGAAGGGCTCGCGGGTGACAGTGGAGTAGGCGACAGTGTAGTATCCCTCCGCACCAACATCAGATGCGATAGCAATGTGCCTAAAAGGGGACGTGTCTAACTCCCGATACTCTCCACGAAGACGTGTCAGAGCAGCATAAGCAGCATCGTGAACTGCCATATCGATGGTCACTCCAACACCATGAGCAGTGTGTAGCACAGTAGTGGAGTCATACTCCCGAGAGTAGAGGTGGACGATGGCACGATACTGCTCCTGGTTAAAGTCCTGGTACTCCTCGTAGACGGTGTACTCAGGGTGCCAGCGATAACCCAGATAGGTCATCATCTCAGCTAGCACAACAGGTGATCCCGAGGCACCAGTGGCTGTCGTGTGGCGCACGACCTACCTCGTGGGTTCCATCTGAAAGCAAAGATGTTTCAAAGGAGTCAAATGACAGTGTGGGAATTGTTAAAAATACTATTCTAAGGAATAACTATGGCTTATCCAACTTTGGGGTGAATGTGGTCACGGGATCCTAGTGTTAGAGTTAGTAAATTCGTTTAACCCGAGTAGAAGAGAATACAGAGTCCCAGAGTAAAGGTCGAGGAGTAAAAGATCCTAGTACCACCCAATGGCGACGTGGGCCCGTAAGACACACAGCCATGTTAGTAAAAGTTTTTGCAATGCCTAGACTCGACTTCGGCCAAGGATTGTGGAAGGGGGATTCCTACAGGCAGTCGGCTCTGATACCAACTTGTGACGCCCCCGATTCAATCATACACTAATCATACACGCAAACGTGTACGATCAAGATCAGGGACTCACGGGAAGTGATGTCTACTACGCAACCTTCTTCTTGTAGACGTTGTTGGGACTCCAAGTGCAGAGGTTTGTAGGACAGTAGCAAATTTTCCTCAAGTGGATGACCTAAGGTTTATCAATCCGTGGGAGGCGAAGGATGAAGATGGTCTCTCTCAAACAACCCTGCAACCAAATAACAAAGAGTCTCTTGTGTCCCCAACACACCCAATACAATGGTAAATTGTATAGGTGCACTAGTTCGGCGAAGAGATGGTGATACAAGTGCAATATGGATGGTAGATATTGGTTTTTGTAATCTGAAAATATAAAAACAGCAAGGTAACTAATGACAAAAGTGAGCGTAAATGGTATTGCAATGCTAGGAAACAAGGCCTAGGGTTCATACTTTCACTAGTGCAAGTTCTCTCGACAATAATAACATAATTGGATCATATAACTATCCCTCAACATGCAACAAAGAGTCACTCCAAAGTCACTAATAGTGGAGAACAAACGAAGAGATTATGGTAGGGTACGAAACCACCTCAAAGTTATTCTTTCCAATCAATCCGTTGGGCTATTCCTATAAGTGTCACAAACAGCCCTAGAGTTCGTACTAGAATAACACCTTAAGACACAAATCAACCAAAACCCTAATGTCACCTAGATACTCCAATGTCACCTCAAGCATCCGTGGGTATGATTATACGATATGCATCACACAATCTCAGATTTATCTATTCAACCAACACATAGAACCTCAAAGAGTGCCCAAAGTTTCTACTGGAGAATCAAGACGAAAACGTGTGCCAACCCCTATGCATAGGTTCATGGGCGGAACCCGCAAGTTGATCACCAAAACATACATCAAGTGAATCACGTGATATCCCATTGTCACCACAGATACGCACGGCAAGACATACATCAAGTGTTCTCAAAGCATTAAAGACTCAATCCGATAAGATTACTTCAAAGGGAAAACTCAGTCCATTACAAGAGAGTAGAGGGGGAGAAGCAACATAAGATCCAACTATAATAGCAAAGCTCGCGATACATCAAGATCGAATCACCTCAAGAACACGAGAGAGAGAGAGAGAGAGATCAAACACATAGCTACTGGTACATACCCTCAGCCCCGAGGGTGAACTACTCCCTCCTCGTCATGGAGAGCGCCGGAACTCCCGATCTATTCTGTTCCTCGAAGGTTTTAGGGTATATGGATATATATATAGGAGAAAGAAGTACGTCAGGGGAGCCATGAGGGCCCCACGAGGGTGGAGTGCGCGCCCAGGGGGGTGGGCGCGCCCCCCTGCCTCGTGCCTTCCTCGTTGCTTTCTTGATGTGGACTCCAAGTCTCCCGGGTTGCTTTCTTTCCGAAAATAACTTCTCCAGAAGGTTTCATTCCGTTTCGACTCCGTTTGATATTCCTTTTCTTCGAAACACTGAAACAAGGGAAAAAACAGGAACTGGCACTGGGCTCTGGGTCAATAGGTTAGTCCCAAAAATAATATAAAAGTGCATAGTAAAGCCCATAAAACATCCAAGATGGATAATATAATAGCATGAATACTTCATAAATTATAGATACGTTGGAGACGTATCAGGAAGATATCACAACACAGCTCTAAAATTAAAATAAGTCATACAAGCATCATAATACAAGGCAGGGGCCTCGAGGGATCGAATACAAGTGCTCGATCATAGACGAGTCAGCGGAAGCAACAATATCTGAGTACAGACATAAGTTAAACAAGTTTGCCTTAAGAAGGCTAGCACAAACTGGGATACAGATCGAAAGAGGCGCATGCCTCCTGCCTGGGATCCTCCTAACTACTCCTGGTCATCGTCTGCGTCCTGCACGTAGTAGTAGGCACCTCCGGTGTAGTAGGAGTCGCCGTCGACGGTGGCGTCTGGCTCCTGGGCTCCAACATCTGGTTGCGACAACCAGGTAGAATGGAAAGGGGGAAAAGAGGGAGAAAAGCAACCGTGAATACTCATCCAAAGTACTCGCAAGCAAGGATCTACACTACATATGCATGTGTTTCTGTGTAAAGGGGCTATACGGTGGACTGAACTGCACAATGCCAGAATAAGAGGGGGATAGCTAATCCTATCGAAGACTACGCTTCAGGCCACCTCCATCTTGCAGCATGTAGAAGAGAGTAGATGGTAAGTTCACCAAGTAGCATCGTATAGCATACTCCTACCCGGCGATCCCCTCCTCGTCGCCCTGTTAGAGAGCGATCACCGGGTTATATCTGGCACTTGGAAGGGTGTGTTTTATTAAGTATCCGGTTCTAGTTGTCATAAGGTCAAGGTACAACTCCAAGTCGTCCTGTTACCGAAGATCATGGCTATTCGAATAGATAAACTTCCCTGCAGGGGTGCACCACAAAACCCAACACGCTCGATCCCATTTGGACAGACACACTTTCCTGGGTCATGCTCGGCCTCGGAAGATCAACACGTCGCAACCCCACCTTGGCACAACAGAGAGGTCAGCACACCGGTCTAAATCCTATGGCGCAGGGGTCTAGGACCATCGCCCATTGCACACCTGCACATTGCGTGGGCGGCCGGAAGCAGACCTAGCCTAGCAGGCGTTCCAGTCCAATCCGGCGCGCGCCGCTCAGTCGCTGACGTCACGAAGGCTTCGGCTGATACCACGACGCCGAGTGCCCATAACTGTTCCCGCATAGTTGGTTAGTGCGTATAGGCCAGTGGCCAGACTCAGATCAAATACCAAGATCTCATTAAGCTTGTTATTATGAAGTAACCGCGAACACCGACCAGGGCCAGGCCCACCTCTCGCCTAGGTGCTCTCAACCTGCCCTGTCGCTCCGCCACAAAGATCCACTCGCGGGTACTCCAAGAGCCGACCCGACTTTAGTCACCACAGGTATCATGTAAAGTATATAAGTATATACCCGTGATCACCTCCCGAGTGATCACGGCCCGATAGTATAGCAAGGCAGACGGACAATAATGTAGGGCCACAGATGGAATACTAGCATCCTATACTAAGCATGTAGGATTGCAGGTAAAGGTATCAACAGTAGTAGCAAGGACAGGCTATGTAGCAGAATAGGATTAACGGAAAGCGGTAACATGCTACACTACTCTAATGCAAGAAGTAGAGAGTAGAATAGGCGATATCTGGTGATCAAGGGGGAGGGCTTGCCTAGAAGCTCAGCCGAGAAGGAGGGGTCATCAACACCGTAGTCGTACTGGGTAGCAGCGGCGTCGGTCTTGGAGTCTAGCGAGAGAAGAGGGGGAAGAAACAATAAATATAATGCAAACATATGCATGACGATGCATGACATGACAATGAGCGTTGCTAGGTGTGCCCTAACGCGGTAGTAGGTGATACCGACGAAGGGGGGAAACATCCGGGAAAGTATCCCCAGTGTTTTACGTTTTCGGACAGATGAACCGGATGCGGAAAGTTGAGAGTTTGCTATGCTAGGGATGTGTGGCGGACGAACGGGCTGCATATCCGGATTCATCTCGTCGTTCTGAGCAACTTTCATGTAGAAAGTATTTTCATCTGAGCTACGGTTTATTTTATATGATTTTCTAAAGTTTTAAATCATTTTTTGAATTAATTTAATTAATTTAATTCAACATTATCCAGAATAGTGCATGCTGACGTCATCATGATGTCAGCAGTCAACAGAGGTGTTGACTGGTCAAACTGACGTGTGGGTCCAGAGGGACCCACCTTTCATACTCTGTTTAGGTTTATTAGGATTTAGCTAATCTAATTACTGTTTAATTAACCTAACTAGTTAATTAGATTAATTAAACATGATTAATTAACTTAATTAATTTACTAATAAATTAATTTTATTAATTCATTTTTATTTTTTATTTAAAATCGTTCTGGGGGTGGGCCCCCTGTGTCATAGCCAGGGGGTTTAGCGGGCACCGGGTTCGCGGGCGCAGGGGCGCCGCGGGTTACGGGCGCAGGCATCCGGCCCGATTGGGCAGATGCCCAGATCGACAGGGGTGGCGCCGGCCACGGGCACGACAAGGCCGGCAGCCTGGGGCGGCAGTGGCAACGGCGAGGCCACACCGGGGTGGCGCCGGGGACGGGAGCGAAGGCGCGGCGCGGTAAACGGCGGGACGACGAGCGATTTGCGGGTGCAGCAGGGGGGCTGCGAGCACGCGGGGTCGGGCGACAACATGCCGCTAGCCGCGGCAGTAGCAGGAGCGGCGACGGGCGGGCGCATGCTGGCGCGCGAGCGCGGGGGTGCGGGCGGCGGGCGACACACACGGGCGGCAGAGGCGGGGCTCGGCGGCGGAGCAAGGGGCTTGGCCGTGGGCGGCTGCGGGCGCGGAGAAGGGAGCAGGGAGGCTGCGGCTGAGGGAGGCAGCAGGGGCGAGGCAAGGAGCACGGGGTGCAGGCGCGCGCGCGCTTCGGCCCGGCCAGGAGGGGGCCGGCCACGGCGCGGGCGCGCGCAGCGTGCGGGCGGCACGAGTGGTCGGCGCGGTGAGCAGGGGAGGAGGCGAGGCCTGCGTGACGGCAGCGGAGCAACAACTCGAGCAGCAGTCGCGACAGAAGAGCAGCGGCGGGGGTCCTCACCGGGGTTCGTAGGGCAAAGGCAGCGGGGTTCGAGGTGGGGGATGGGCACGACGTGCGTAGGGGGAGGCAGGCCAGCGGGGTAGACGACGAGGTGGCTCCGGTGAGGCACGTGGAGCTTCGGGCAGCGGCGACGGCGGGTGGTGTCTAGGCGGCGTCCTGGACGGGGGTTCGTTCCCCCGATCGAGATCTGGATCGGGGAGGGGGAAAACGTGGGGAGCGAGTGGGGGGGGAGTGGGGTGTCGGTCGATCTAGGTCACGGGGGGAGTTGGGTTATGGGGGCACCGGCTGGGCCGGCCTGGCTTGCCCAGTGGCCAGCTGGGCCGAGGCCCAGCGGGGGGGGGGGGGGGTCTTTGTTTTATTTTTTGTTCTTCTGTTTGTATTTTCTTTTTCTTTTACTTATTTTCACTTGACTGTTTTAATTACTTTAGAACATCTTAGCACTTTCTAAACATGTGTCTTCTTCACAACAATTACCTATGTAATATTTGGCACTAACCGAACATTTTTGTTTAAAATTTTGAAATCTTTTGTTGTTTGCCATATTTTGAAATTTAATTTTGAACCAGTTTTGAACTAACGAGAGATTAGCAACAGTCACGGAGGTGACTTGGCATCATTAGCAGAGTTTTACTGTAGCCTAATTATCCGGGCGTTACAATCTCGACCAATCAAATTGACATCGATTGTACCCCTAAGGTTATTCAACTTATCATCCCTAATCAGAGCATTTCTTCTGATCCCTTGTCTTGGAATTCATAATTCCTTTGCATTTGAGCTTTGAGTTAGTCAGTTGTTTCTATAATCCGATGCACTTGCATTCCTTCTTCCTTTGATAGAGTACCGATACTCACATCAGCTCTGTTGTAGACCACCAGACCTCTTGGTTGGTTATTATCCGACAGTGTCCTTCATATTGAAATAACCTTGTGAGCCTTTCCCTGGATATATAAAGCGTTTGGTAAATTGTATCCTCTGTTTTCTCAACCATGCTCTGTTTTCGAGCTGGTGGTATTTACTATTGAAGCTTGTGGTATATGTTTACACGATACCCTGACGGGTTGAACCTATGCCTTCCTTAATATGTGTGAACTCGAAAGTTTTCACGAGTCATACTCTTCTGGTATTTTGCTAGATAAAATTTAAACACTACAACTTCTTCGAAAGTGAGTGGTTAATGGAAGGTCATACATTGAAGAAGTGGGAGTCGACCTTGAACTTTGTGTTCATGCCCATGGACAAGATGTAGATCCTACCATAGAAGCTTCTCGTAATAATAGCTATTTCCTTGATATCCTTTGGTATCGGAGAATTGATCCTTTGCAATTGTGGTTCCGACCATATGCTCTTCTTTGATCCCATTTCCCGGGCAAGTTTAAGCACTTGTCTTCTGTGGATCAATACACCAGTCCAACCTTTACTTTGATCTATCGTCGAGTATTACCCCCTGGTATCTCGAGATTATCACGAAACATCATAACTTATGAGTTCTTCATCAAGTACTACATTCTCACCGATTCCAATTTTTCCTGGGTTCTGAGTGGTTAGTCACTCGAGTACACCGATAACGGAATCGTGTCCATTCTACGATTCAGCCATTCTTAGCAATCTTCCTTGCTTACGAGTTTTTACTCGATCACACCATTCCTAGCCTGCCCGGCTATATCATTATCGTGCTGATTTTAACTGTGCTACCTCGTCCTTATTCCCGGAGCACAACTTTCAACGGTGAGCTAAGGTTAAGTCGAATTCCTCGTCTTATCGTTCCACCTCGGATAGCATGCTTGGTTCCAAGTTGGTGATGTATCCGTGGATCCAATTATCTTCTGCTACATCAGTCCTTTTGCTTGATGCAGTCGCTGTTCGATTGCCTCTTCGTGGAGCCTCTCGACAAAATTTGTCGTGATCATCATCAACATTTTGACTCCTTCTAGGATAACAATCCTATTCATGATGATAAGTGTCATCCTCGTCCCTTGGTAATTTGAGTTACCATCGACAACATCCTTACCTTCCTTTCGTCACAAACTTGTTCATGTTATGGATGCAACTTGCTATCCATCTTGTATCATGTTCTACCTTGAAGTATTACCGTCTTTTATGTCAAGGATGTTGTGAGGATTACTCCACCTCTTAAGAATTCTTAGTATAGTGATACTTCTCACCATCACCATTCTTTCTTGGTCCACGTGTTGATTCTAGCCGAGATACCCATGTGAACGGTACTGCTTGGATTATGTACTTCTAGCAACCCTATTGCTTCGAAGTTAAATGGTCAACATTTCATTCTTAGGCCATTGATTATCAAATCACCATTCTAACATTGATCATACTACCTAAGCCCATATTCCGGGTGCCCTTTTCAACCAACGTTTAATTGTGCATGTTTTCCTCGAGCATACCTCTTTATATCATTTAATCCGACAAATGTTATCTCCTTGTTCACATAATTGTGGAAATCCATCTTTTGGAAATCTCAATGAGTCGTCGCTGAGTTCATCAGCTACCTCCTCATCCTCTCCTTGGTTTAATGATGAACTCTTGTTTTGGAACTCGCTTCCTTAGTTCATTGCTCGAGAATCTTACAATGTCATCTCGACAATTTGTGTTGCACCTTTTCTTCTCAGACATCCCGAGCTTGAGGTACCCTGACACCAATTGGATCTGAATCTCGGTCAGGTATGATGGTTGGGACATATTTCCAAGAGTTATAACATTAGTTTTTGACCTGATAAGGTGATGTCATGCCTAGCACACCTGGCCGGAGGACCTGTTGTTATAGTTTCCTTTTAGCAAGGCTAGCCATTCTTCCATGAGGAAATTGTAAGACTTATTCTATAAGTTGTTCCTGATGAATCCTTGAGTATCCAAAGTCCAACCTTTGCTTGAAGACCATGTCAATGCTATCTCGAAGCATGTCTGTGGCACTCCGATTTTCAACAAGAACATTTGAAGCCCAATGCAAAATGTTTCTTGCTCAATTATCCAAACACCGTTGCATGGGTAATGTCATGAAATTTCTCTCCCCTTACCTAAAGAGTTTTCTACATTATGTCCTACCACGTATATCATGCTCTGCTTGTCATTGGGAAGGATATACCCCTGAAATATGTGTTAAACACATTTTACTTCCATTGTTCTCTTTAATCTGATAATCATATTTTCCTTTCCATTGATGGGTTTGCCCTTTCTTGTGATCTATATGATCTAAGCAGTAATATTCTCCTGCTTATGTAAACACCTCGGTGTACAATTCTGTCAGCAAAGCCATGTTACCATTGTTGATGACATTCCGGTAGCCACCGATGGACGAGAACTTTGCCTATTGGTCCGCCTCGTTCAACGAGCAGGAAAATGGTTCTCTTCGTCCCTCGCCCTTGGTACCGACGTTGTTGCCAACATAATCGACATGCTACCCTCTGACCTGCCTTGCTATCATGACCATGCAAGATGTCACCGCTCCTCCTACTTTTAACCCACATGATGGGCCCATAACACGCAGTTCCACAGGATCGAAACCTGACTCTCTTGTACATCCTTGATTCTGAAGTATCCTTTGCACTTAACTTCGTATGTACTTCACGAGTCACCGTCCTACAGATGATCTATTCTGGTATCAGACGCAATACTTATTCTCGTTTCTCTGGAGCCCTTTCACACTTTGTTTCAGTCAACGAATGATGGTCTACCTGCTTGAAACTTCCCATGATACCTCCTTACTTTGCTCTCGATATTTTCTTAAGTTTCAATTCGAGAGTTACTTTCCGCCACCTTCCCCCGATGTTATCGACCAGATAGTCAACCTTGCAGAGGTCCGTTCTCCCGGAATACCCACCCTTTATTCTTTCGTAAGTACGATGGAGTTCCCAAAGGAAGGATGCCGACTTCATCATGATGACCTGGAGCAAAAAAAATAGGACATCAACGTAATGGATCCACCTCTTCGAGAAGAGCAACCAAGACCGAGAAGACTCGATAGAATTTCGTAACCACATCTTTCCCCTTACTCTACCTCTTAAATCTTGGGACAAGATTTCTTGTAGTGGAGGAGATTTGTGACGCACGGATAATTAAGCTACAGTGAACCTCTGCTAATGGTGCCACGTTACCTCAGTTACTGTTGCTAATCTCGTGTTAGTTCAAAACCGATTCAAAATCCAAATTCAAAAAGAAGTCCAACAATTAAAGTTTTCAAAAGTCAAAACTAAAATATTCTTATTGTGACAAATAATTCATAATTTATATTGGTGGAGAAACCAAGTGTTTGTAAAAAAATTAAATGCACTAAACTAATTAAATCAGTAGCAAAAACAATTATTTAAACGCCTTTGGTATTTTATAAAATACTAAACTATTTTATATCGGGGTAAAACTTTTCATAGTAGTGGATTGTTCTGAAACATTATTTTAGGGGCTATAGTCATATTTTACTAAACTAAAATTAATGAGTAATTAAAATAAAACAGAAAAGAAAAATGACAAAAACTAAAACAAACAAAAGAAACGGAAAAGGACCAAACCCTTCCCCGGGGCCAACCGGCCCAGCTGGACACTGGGCTAGCCAGGCCGGCCCACCTACGGGCCTACTTAGGCCCCTACCCTCCCACCGAACCCTAATCCCCTCCCCCATGATCCCCACCCCCCCTGTCGCGATCTGGATCAGGAGCGCCCCAGCGCTCACCTCCCCGATCCCGCCGCCGCCCGAAGTCCCTGTCGCCGACCACCGCTGCCGCCCCACCGCTGGACCTCGCCGGACGCCATCACCGGACTACCTCCCCGTCCCCATTGCCCCGTACCCTACGACCCGCCGCGAGCCTCGCTCCCTCCCCTCCCCCTCATGCAACCCCGCCTGCCCGCGCTGCGCGTGCGCTCGGGCTTGTCGCCGCGGCCCTCACACCAGCCATCGCCCCGCGCGCTCCTGGCCACCGCGCTGCCCGCGCCCACCAGTGTCGTCCGGCTTCCGCGCCCGCGGTCACCCCTGACGCCGCGCGCCCGTTGGTTGTCCACCGGGCGCGCCCACAACCGTGCGGCTCTGCCGCAGCCACCACCGCCGCCCAGCATCGCCGCCGCTCGGCCTTCCCGCGCTGAGCTCCGGCCGCCACCCGAGCCCCGCTGTGGCCGCCGTGCTCCGCACCCCCTCCCCGCCCCGGTCGTGTCCTTGGCCGCCCGCCGCCTCCCTGCCTCTTCCACCTCCGTCGACTGCCTCTGCTACCCCCTACTCCGCCACGGTTGCTCCCGTGCTGCTACTTCCCGACGCCCGTCGCGCCTACTGTTGCCCTTGCTGCAGCGCTGCCGCCACCGGCAACCGCCCCCGCCTCCCTGCCGTGGCTGAGCCCGCTCGCAGACGCCGCTTGCCGTCAGCGTCCGCCGGCTGTGGACCCCCCGCCGCCTTCTGTCGATGCTCGTCGTCCTGCGTCCTCCGCCGCCCCCAACCGCTCTGCCTCCCCCCACTCCGCCCCCTGGCGCTGGCGCTGTCGCCCCGCCGGCGCCCTGCCCCGCGGCTAGATTGGGCGAGCGCCCGCTCGAGCCGCCCAGCGCCCGTTAAGGCCCCTTGCCTATGACATGGGTGGCCCGCCCTAGAACAGTTTTATAAAAAAAGGAGATTACAAAAAGAAATAAAAATATAATTTAATTAATTAGTTATTTAACTAAATTAATTAATTTAATTAATTGTGTTTAATTAACCTAATGACTAATTAACCTAATTAACTACTGTTAATTAATTTAACTAATCTGTTAACTAAACTAATTAACCTGGTTAGTTAGTTAACAGCCAATGACATGCGGGACCCACACGTCAGTTTGACCCAGTCAACGCCCTGTTGACTGCTGACGTCATGCCGACGTCAGCATATGCTATTCTGGATAATGTTGAATTAAAATAATTAAATAAATTCTAAAAATGATTAAATCTTTTAAAATTAATATAAAATAAACCGTAGCTCAGATGGAAAAACTTTGTACATGAAAGTTGCTTAGAACGACGAGACAATTCCGGATACGTGGCCCGTTCGTCCGCTACACATCCCTAGCATAGCAAACACGCAACTTTCCCCCTCCGGTTCATTTGTCCGAAAACGCGAAACACCGGGGATACTTTCCCGGATGTTTCCCCCTTCACCAGTATCACCTCCTACCGCGTTAGGGCACGCCTAGCGCCGCGCATTGTCATGTCATGCATCGTCACGCGCATGTTTGCTTTATATTTATTGTTTCTTCCCCCTCTTCTCTCGCTAGACACCGAGACCGACGCCGCTGCTACCCAATACGACTACGGTGTTGACGACCCCTCCTTCTCGGCTGAGCTTCCAGGTAAGCCCCCCCTTGATCACCAGATATCGCATATTCTTCTCTGTACTGCTTGCATTAGAGTAGTGTAGCATGTTACTGCTTTCCGTTAATCCTATTCTGATGCATAGCCTGTCATTGTTGCTACCGTTGTTACCCTTACATGCAATCCTAAATGCTTAGTATAGGATGCTAGTATTCCATTAGTGGCCCTACATTCATGTCCGTCTGCCATGCTATACTATCGGGCCGTGATCACTCGGGAGGTGATCACGGGTATATACATATATACATACATACTATACAGGTGGTGACTAAAGTCGGGTCGGCTCGTTGAGTACCTGCATGTGATTCCGATATGGGGGCTGAAAGGACAGGTGGCTCCATCCAGGTAGTGGTGGGCCTGAGTTCCCGACGGCCCCCGACTGTTACTTTGTGGCGGAGCGACAGGGCAGGTTGAGACCACCTAGGAGAGAGGTGGGCCTGCCCTGGTCGGCGTCCGCGGTTACTTCATAATAACACGCTTAACGAGATCTTGGTATTTGATCTGAGTTGGGTTGTTGACCTTATACGCACTAACCGCCACGTGGCACAAGATATGGGCAACCGGCGTCGTGGTATCAGCGGAAGCTCTTTTTGACATAAGCGAATGAGCGGCATGCGCCGCATTGGACCGTAAGCCCGCGCTTGTATTAAGGGGGCTAGGCCTGCTTCCGGCCGTGTACGCAATTTGCAGGTGTGCAATGGGCGATGGGCCCAGACCCCTGCGCGCATAGGATTTAGACCGGCGTGCTGACCTCTCTGTTGAGCCTAGGTAGGGCTGCGACGTGTTGATCTCCCGAGGCCGGACATGACCCAGGAAAGTGTGCCCGACCAGAGGGATCGAGCGTGTCAGGTAATGTGGTGCACCCCGGCAGGGAAGTTGATCTATTCGAATAGCCGTGTCCACGGTAACAGGCGACCCGGAGTTGTACCTTGACCTTATGACAATTAGAACCGAATACTTAATAAAACACACTCTTCCAAGTGCCAGATATAACCCGGTGATCGCTCTCACACAGGACGACGAGGGGAGGATCGCCGGGTAGGATTATGCTATGCGATGATACTTGGTGGACTTACCATCTACTCTCTTCTACATGCTGCAAGATGGAGGCTGCCAGAAGCGTAGTCTTCGATAGGATTAGCTATCCCCCTCTTATTCTGGCATTCTACAGTTCAGTCCACCGATATTGCCCATTTACAAAGATACCCATGCATATGTAGTTTAGATCCTTGCTTGCGAGTACTTTGGATGAGTACTCACGGTTGCTTTTCTCCCTCTTTCCCCCCTTTCCTTTCTTCCTGGTTGTCGCAACCAGATGCTGGAGCCCAGGAGGTAGACGCCACCGTCGACGACGACTCCTACTACACCAGAGGTGCCTACTACTACATGCAGGCTGCTGACGACGACCAGGAGTAGTTTAGGAGGATCCCAAGCAGGAGGCCTGCGCCTCTTTCTATCTGTATCCCAGTTTGTGCTAGCCATCTTATGGCAACTTGTTTAACTTATGTCTGTACTCAGATATTGTTGCTTTCGTTGACTCGTCTATGATCGAGCACTTGTATTCGAGCCCTCGAGGCTCCTGGCTTGTATTATGATGCTTGTATGACTTATTTATGTTTTAGGGTTGTGTTGTGATATCTTCCCGTGAGTCCCCGATCTTGATCGTACACGTTTTGCGTGCATGATTAGTGTACGATTGAATCAGAGGCGTCACATTGGGAGTCCTCGACGTAGGACGGCGGTAACTGGCTCCCGGACAGCACGATGGTCTGACTAAACTCTTGCGTATGTGTGGTCATGTCCTACAAACGTAAGCATCGTCAACACCACAAGACACTACACATGGATAGTAGGAACTAGCAGTATATCATGGATAGATCGAACTAGCAGTACATCTTGGACATATCGAACTAGCAGTACATTATGAACAGATTGAACTAGCAGTAACACATGCACAAGCATACCACAGCATAACATAGCACTAATCATGGAGAACAGAGCACTAATCATAGACACATGGATGATCTTGTTCAACACTTGCACACTAGCATACCACCGATCCATCCATGACCACTAGCTACCAACACTTGCCCACATGGAAACAACCCCTAGCATGCTCCAAATCCATCACAACTAGCTACTACAACATCACAGTCAAACAGATCGAACGACCTAACCCTAGCACATGGACAAATCTAGTTAGAACTAGAAGAGAGGAGGTGGTGATTGAACTTACGGACACCATCGGAGCGGCCGCGGTGGAGGTGGCTGGCACGTCGGAGAGGAGGAGGAGTCGATCCGCCGCCGCAGTCAACCGGTCGCCGGAGTAGATGCGCCGCTTACCTCGTTGTCGAAGTGGATCCGCGCCGGAGGGAAAGCTCGAGAGGGGGAAAATGGTGGCGGGAGTTTTGCCGTGGTGGTCACCCTCGATATATAGGGTGACCGAATCGGCGGCCGGTGACTCGAATTCATCCCGCCGCTTTTTCGGAGATGCGCCATCGCTCCCGCCATCTCCCTCCCCTGTGCGGTGCGGCGCGGCGTTCCGCTCCCCTGCATGGCTCGAGCCTGGCTCGCTAGAAAGGGTCGATTCGGCCGTTCCTAGCGGGCCTGGCTGAGGGGTGCTTTGAGGTTCGTGCTATGCGGGCCAAACAATAAACACAGGCATTCAAATAGCCTATTTTCATCTCGCATGGGTCTGGCCCGACTTAATGCAGGCTACCAAACACGTCCATGGTACCAGCTTCTCCTGCCCTACAAACTCCATAGATTCACTCCCATCAACGGACACCACGATCGATCGTTGGTGCTCTACGGTTTGCGAGGCGGTGCCACTCAATGGGCGTCATGAGATCATCTTCCTCATCCTCCTTGGGTAGCGCTCGATCTGGCTCAAGAGAAATAAGCGGATCTTCAACAAGGAGGCGATGGTGGCGTCAGCTATGATAGCTAGAATAGAGGACGAGTTTGTAGTGTGGAAGATAGCGTGATCGAGAGGTGTGTAGTAGGTATTGGGTGAATTTGTGGCAGGTTGCCTATGACCGTCGCTGTATAATCTCTGTGGTCTATTCCTTCTTTCTTAGTGCTAAAGGCACGCAAGTTGCGTGTTCTTGAAGAAAACCATTGTGTTTGTGACCTGTTTACGTTCTGGTCTGGATAATAATGGTTGATTTTATCTTTTGTAATTTGACCTAGATTGCTGCAGAATTTTGAGGGCTTCACTAAGCAGTACACGGTCCATCATAGCTATTTTTTTCTATAGGGATACCCGGATAATAATATAAATAGAAACTCAAATTTACGTATGTGAAAAACTTGAACTCAAGTAGTGGAAACTATGAGCTGTTTACTGGAGTAGGGCGTTTCGGTGCCTAGGTTCATCTGCACCTGGTTACAACAAAATTCATAAAAAATTTAAAACAAATTCAAAAAATTCTAAAAAAATATTGTGTAGTAGACAGTTTGATGCGTGAGGCCCGCTCCAAATTTCAAGTCATTTGGACATTTTAGCGACTCTCAGAAAAAAAGACAAATCGGGCCAAAACAGTACATGAACAGTAAACATTTTTACAGACCCCCAATTTGTCTTTTTTTGCTGAGAGCTGATCAAACGTCCAAATGACTTGAAATTTGGAGCGGGCATCACGCATCAAATTGTCTACCCCACAATTTTTTTTTGGAATTTTTTAAATTTTTATAGTATTTGTTTTGATTTTTTCCGTAAACGCAGGTGCAGATGAACTTGGTGCAGAGATGGAAACCGACTGTATGACCCATGATTGTGCATCTACTTAGCTAAGCTCACTTCGTAAGCACATTATAGCTGGAGTAGTTAGCAAATAAAGAGAAAATAGTATATTCATAAACACGTATTCAAATCTGGCTTCACCTCCTCTCCATCCGAGGAATTTCCATCTCAGCTGACATTATGGGTCATACAGTCGGTTTCCATCTCATACTGATAATTTGGTAGACAATTTGTGGCACACATCGGCGGAGGAAACCATACATGTAGCCACATGATTGCACCAAGATTCCAAAAGTGTTTTTTGTGACTAGAGCTTAATTAGAGAATGCATGCAGGTAAGTGCACCAACTTTTGGCAGAGAGTCGCATGGAACTCTATCAAAAGCTGGTATGCATGCATTCCACTTCAGCGATTATGGGTTAGTAGCATAAATTAGTGCATCAATCTTAAAGCTAATGAATAACCGCATGCACGCTTGCCCCTCAGAATTTGACGGACGACCTTGGTGTTTAAGCATTGGCGGAGCATCTAAAGAGGCCGTGCATGAGATAAGGTATACGTAGCACGTCATAGGATCCAAAAACAAGATAAATGCTCAAAAGGTGCGTTGGCACTATGGCAGCACCCCCGTGCGTGGCCTGGCGGCATGCTATGCATGAGCAGGATCGTACGTGTAGCTTGCGCTTGTGGTCAGTGAAAACGGACGCTTTCTCGCCGGCCGACAGGAAAAGGGCGAGGCGTGTCTGAATTGGCCTGCCGGGAGGGCGTGCGGAGCTTCTCTTTTTTCCATTCCATTAGACAGAGTTAGTGAGTTACAAGCAGCACACGCGTTGTAGCTCCAACACCTCTCAATGACACGTTGGAGTTAAATGACATCCGGAGAAATTCACCGAAATCGTACTATTAAGGTCTTTATACTGAATAACAACAGGGCGTCGCGAATAATCGCTGATAGATATAGCTGCATTCATGTACACCACATGCTATATCAAATTAAGTACCGATTTTATGAAGTATTTGACAAAAAACTATCACATTCCATCCAACCCTATTAAAAAAAACTACCACTCTACTAAAATTAGCAAAAATCTATCACCTTTTGACTAATCTTTTGTAAAAAGCTGCAAACTCAGAAAAGTGGCAGATTAGACTCGCTTAAACCCGTTTATGACATGGTTGACCTGAAGGAAATATGCCCTAAAGGCAATAATAAAGTTGTTATTTTATATTTCCTTATACCATGATAAATGTTTACTATTCATGCTAGAATTGTATTAACCGGAAACTTGATACATGCGTGGATACATAGACAAAACACCGTGTCCCTAGTAAGCCTCTACTATACTAGCTCGTTAATCAAAGATAGTTAAGTTTTCTAACCATAGACGTGTGTTGTCATTTGATGAACGGGATCACATCATTAGGAGAATGATGTGATGGACAAGACCCATCCGTTAGCTTAGCATAATGATCGTTCAGTTTTATTGCTATAGCTTTCTTCATGTCATATACATATTTCTTTGACTATGAGATTATGCAACTCCCGGATACCGGAGGAATACCTTGTGTGCTATCAAACGTCACAACGTAGCTGGGTGATTATAAAGATGCTTTACAGGTATCTCCGATGGTGTATGTTGGGTTGGCATAGATCGAGATTAGGATTTGTCACTCCGAGTATCGGAGAGGTATCTTTGGGCCCTCTCGGTAATGCACATCATGATAAGCCTTGCAAGCAATGTGACTAATAAGTTAGTTGCGGGATGATGCATTACAGAACGAGTAAAGAGACTTGCCGGTAACGAGATTGAACTCGGTATGAAGATAATGACGATCGAATCTCGGGCAAGTAACATACCGATGACAAAGGGAATGACGTATGTTGTCATTGCGGTTTGACCGATAAAGATCTTCGTAGAATATGTAGGAACCAATATGAGCATCCAGGTTCCGCTATTGGTTATTGACCGGAGATATGTCTCGGTCATGTCTACATAGTTCTCGAACCCGTAGGGTCCGCACGCTTACGTTCGATGATGATTTGCATTATGAGTTATGTGTTTTGGTGACCGAAGATTGTTCGGAGTCCCGGATGAGATCACAGACATGACGAGGAGTCTCGAAATGGTAAAGAGGTAAAGATTGATATATTGAAAGGTAGTATTCGGACACTGGAAGGGTTTCGGAGTGTATCGGGTACATACCGGAGTACCGGAGGGGTTACCGGAACCCCCCGGGGAAAGATATGGGCCATAGGAGGGAGGCTAACCAGCCCACAAGGGGCTGGTGCGCCCCCCGGAAAGGGAGGAGGCCGAATTAGTTTAGGGAAGGGGGCGCCACCCCCTTTCCTTCTCCTCCCCCTCTCCTCCCCCCCTTTCCACCTCCATGAGAAGGAAAAGAGGGGGGGCGAATCCTACTAGGACTAGGAGTCCTAGTAGGACTCCCCCCTTATGGTGCGCCCCCTAGGGTCGGCCTCCTCTCTCACCCTCCTTTATATACGTGGGCAGGGCACCCCTTGGAGGCACACCAATTGTTCCAAGCCGTGTGCGACGACTCCCTTCACGGTTTACTCCTCCGGTCATATTCACGTAGTGCTTAGGCGAAGCCCTGCACGGATCACATCACCATCACCGTCACCACGCCGTCGTGCTGACGGAACTCTCCCTCGACACTTTGCTGGATCAAGAGTTCGATGGACATCATCGAGCTGAACGTGTGCAGAACTCGGAGGTGTCGTACTTTCAGTACTTAATCGGTTGGATCGCGAAGACGTTCGACTACATCAACCGCGTTAACCTAACGCTTCCGCTTTCGGTATACGAGGGTACGTGGACACACTCTCCCCTTCTCGTTGCTATGCATCTCCTAGATAGATCTTGCATGATCGTAGGAATTTTTTTTAAAATTGCATGCTACGTTCCCCAACATGACCCACGCGACAGGCCTGGTGTGGCACCTTCGGTCAACGCCGTATGTATGACCTGGAAGTTAGATGTTATGACATGTGGGGCCCACATGTTGGTCTAAAAAAATCCCCACGTATCCTCCTTCCTATGGCCTGTCCACCTCGTCATCCTCGGCCATGGCAGGCATCCACTGCCGGCAGGCGAGGGCTAGGTCAAGAGCACCAGTGGCGCAGAGCCCAACTTGTGGCCGCCCAGAGGCCAGCTTGCGCTCTCGCGATGGTGCACCGGCCATCCAGCCATCCAGCTCAGGCGTGAGCCGTGCTCAGGCCAGCCAGCTCGGGCGGAGGCCAGCACGGTGGCTTGCTCGTCCGGCAGCGCGGCGGCCAGTGCCCAGCACGGTGGCCAGCCCATTCGGCGGCGCGACAGCCAACTCACCCATCACCGATGCTGGCGACGACCACACATACGAACTGCGTGAAGAAATGCCCATGGAAAAATACTTGGAGGAGGAAGAAGAGAATTGATGCTTGCATGTGGGTTCCCTCTGTCATAATAGTCAACACAACGGTCAATCTAGCGGAGTTGACTACTCTGCCACCTCAGCGCTTGTGAGTGGGCCCAACCTGTCATAATCATGCTTAAACAACCGAATCGGCCACTTTTCTGCCTTGTAGTTTTTAAAAAAGATTAGTTAAAAAGCAGTAAGTTTTTGCCAATTTTTGTAGAGTGGTAGTAATTTGTTTGGGTTGAATGGAATGCGAAAGCTTGCTATTCATGTGCCAGAGCCATGAGTTGGTCGCGAGATCTTATGAGTTCCACCTCTAGCCTACCTCAACTTGTTTAGGACTAAAGGCTTTGTTGTTGTTGTTGTTGTTGAATGGAATGTGGTAGCTTTTTGTTAATTGATTTTATGAGTCCTAAGTTGTCTAAGTAGTTGTTCATGAATCCTAAGGTTCCATATGCAATCTTTTTTTGTTCATGTGCTTTTGAAACGCTACAATTGTGCAGAAAACAGTCCAACGTCGGTCCAAAATTTACAGAAAGCAGTCCAATCATGCATCAAACTTATCTGAATTTAGATATACCAACCCATATAGCACACCATAGACCTTGTCTGAATTTAGCTATATCAACCAATAATGCACCAGCAAAGACCTATCTGGATCGTACGGAATTCTATGTAAATCTATCTAAAGATTGTTTGGTAGGATTATACACTGAATAGTTTAATCCTATTCAATTATATCATCATAACATAATTGTGGTCTACGATGGTGTAGCTAGTGATGAGGAGGAGGAAGTTGCACAGTGCAAGGCATCAAAACCAGAAGGAGACCCCGCACCCCTAAAAAAAGGAGACCCGGCAAAAGAGAAAGAAAAAGATCAGAAGGAGGAGGTAGTTCTTTCATTTCTTTCTTTTTGAAAAACGTCATTAGCTGATAAGTTGATTTGTGATGGCTTAATTATTTTGAGAGCGAGTACTTAATTCAGTCTGGCTGACGTCTACCAAGTGCTACCAACAGAAAGCCATGCCTAGCTACCTAGGTGGAGAGGGGGAAAAGGTGCTTCTCCTACTATGGCCATTTCTTCCGGTTGCATGATTGGAGGGTTGAGTGTCCTCAAAATTCCATAGTCTTTCATGGATATGGCTGCGCCTTAGCTTATCCACTACTAAACAATTATTCGGATATAGCATTTCAATCTACCAGCATAGACACGCACTTTGCTACTTACTGCTACCTCAACAGTATTTATTGTTGGTAGCTCCAGAATAAAAAAAAGGGCCACAAAGAAAAAAGTGCACACACGCACACGTAATTACAGACGTATACACGCATATGAGCCCGTCCCCGGAAGAAAATGCTTTTTTTTTGCTGGGACCCCGGAAGAAAATGTATTTTTTTGTAGGGACCCCAGAAGAAAATGCTGGTTCTATGTGTGTAAGAATATCCACTCTGATGAGTCGATCTAAAATCTACTTGGAATTACACGAATGATCCTTAAATTATTGGACTAAGATTCGCATTTTGGTGGAGGGTTAAACAGAACAGATGCTCTGTCATATCAAGTCCGGCGTATGCTGGCAAGTTAACATGATGTAGATAAAATTATTGTAGGAAATATCCTAAGCCTGTCTAGTGAAACAAGTACTTGTGTCTGTAGGAAATAGGCTGACAGTTCGCTGTTCGTGTATATGGAACAAGTACTTAGGACCACGTTTTGGCAATGAACATCTGCATGCCACGTTATTTCTCTCAAGTTGTATTAGTTGCTGAGAATATGTACCATAGAATAAGGTCCGCTTTGGTTTGGTTTGAGTTGTGCGGTTTCAGATGCTATACTCGAGGGCAGTTCATGTTCATATATCTATATGTATTTATGCATCTGTTAATGTGGACAATATTGTTGGAAAACGGCTACATCAGCACCCACCTGACCGGTTCTCACGGTAGCGTCTGTTACGCACGTCACCCCGAGTGGCGCTCGTGCCCGTTGTGTAATCCCCTGTATATATTGTACTCTTGTGATATGAATCAATACACTGTAAATTACACTTTCCAACTTGGTTCTCGGAGCCTCTTTCCTAGCTATGGCCTCCGGCGACGACTCCTCCTCCGGCGATCTCACCGGCACCATTCCTCGCACCTCAAACCCCGTCCTCACCAGCCCCATCCCTCCTCCCCCAACTCCGGTGCCCACCGAAGCCGAGCTCCTCATTCGCGTCGCCACCGCTCCACCCGCAGCGGCCTCCTCCGCCATGACCCTACTGCCACCTCCCGTCCTTCCCGATACTGCGGCCTCATCTTCCGCCGCCGTCCCCTCCATCCATCTCTTCACAACATTGGGAGTCTTATCACCTTCAAGTTGGACGTCCAGTCCGGCAGTTACTCCAAGTGGCGCGAGCTCTGGCGCTGCGTCCTCGCCATGTACGGCGTCCAGCACCATGTCACCCGCTACTCCGACCCCGCCCACCAAACTCCTGCCTGGCGCCACACCGACCTCACCCTCCTCCTGCTGCTCTACTCCACCATCACCGACGCCCTCTACGAGGTCATCCGCGGCGACGGCAACACCGCCTTCGTCGCCTGGGACAGACTCCGGGAGTTCTTCCTCGCCAACAGTCGGCCCAGGCGGTTCACCTCTCCGCCGAGTTCCGTGCCCTCACCCAAGGCGACCTGCGCATGGCGGAGTACTGCGCTCACCTCAAGGCGTTGGCCTACGCCTTGGCCAACGTCGAGGATGAAGGAAATATGCCCTAGAGGCAATAATAAGATTGTTATTTATACTTCCTTATATCATGATAAATGTTTATTATTCATACTAGAATCATATTAATCGGAAACTTGATACATGTGTGGATACATAGACAAAACACCGTATCCCTAGTAAGCCTCTACTAGACTAGCTCATTAATCAAAGATGGTTAAGTTTCCTAACAATAGACATGTGTTGTCATTTGATAAATGGGATCACATCATTAGGAGAATGATGTGATGGACAAGACCCATCCGTTAGCTTAGCATTATGATCGTTCAGTTTTATTGCTATTGCTTTCTTCATGACTTATACATATTCCTTTGACTATGAGATTATGCAACTCCCGGATACCGGAGGAATACCTTGTGTGCTATCAAACGTCACAACGTAACTGGGTGATTATAAAGATGCTCTACTGGTATCTCCGAAGGTGTTTTGTTGGGTTGGCATAGATCGAGATTAGGATTTGTCACTCCGAGTATCGAAGAGGTATCTCTGGGTCCTCTCGGTAATGCGCATCATGATAAGCCTTGCAAGAATTGTGACTAATGAGTTAGTTGCGGGATGATGCATTACAGAACGAGTAAAGAGACTTGCCGGTAACGAGATTGAACTAGGTATGAAGATACCGACGATTGAATCTCGGGCAAGTAACATACCGATGACAAAGGGAATAACGTATGTTGTCATTACGGTTTGACCGATAAAGTTCTTCGTAGAATATGTAGGAACCAATATGAGCATCCAGGTTCCTCTATTGGTTATTGACCGGAGAGGTGTCTCTGTCATGTCTACATAGTTCTCGAACCTGTAGGGTCCGCACGCTTAACGTTCGATGACGATTTTGTATTATATGAGTTATGTGATTTGGTGACCGAATGTTGTTCGGAGTCCCAGATGATATCACAGACATGATGAGGAGTCTCGAAATGGTCGAGAGGTAAAGATTCATATATAGGACGATAGTATTCGGACACCGGAAGTGTTCTGGGGGTACCGGGTACGTATCAGGTCACCGGAAGGGGTTCCGGGCAACCCCCGGGAAGCTATATGGGCCTAATGGGCCAAGAGGGGAAACACACCAGCCACTAAGGGGCTGGTGCGCCCCCCACATGGGCTGGCCAAATTGGAGAAGGAAAGGAAAAAAGGAATAGGATTCCCCCTCCCCCCTCTTCCCTTCCTACTTCGAATAGGAATAGGAAAGGGGGAGGCCGAATTGGGAGGACCCCAAGTAGGATTCCTCCTACTTGGGGCGCCCCCTTGGCTGCCTCTCCTCCCCTCCAACCTATATATATGTGGGGGCACCGCTAGAACACACAACAAACATTGTTAGCCGTGTGCGGCCCCCTCCACTGTTTACTCCTCCGGTCATATTGTCGTAGTGCTTAGGTGAAGCCCTGCGCGGATCACTTCACCATCACAATCACCACGCCGTCGTGCTGAAGGAACTCTCCCTCGACACTTTGCTGGATCAAGAGTTCGAGGGACGTCATCGAGCTGAACGTGTGCAGAACTCGGAGGTGCCGTACGTTCGGCGCTTGATGGGTCGGAATGACAAGAAGTTTGACTACATCAACCGCGTTATTAAACGCTTCCGCTTTCGATCTACGAGGGTACGTGGACACACTCTCCCCCTCTCATTGCTATGCATCTCATATATAGGACGATAGTATTCGGACACCACGCCGCTACGATGGAGATCAAGGTGTCAAGCCGGTGACGATGGAGATCATGACAGTGCTTTGGAGATGGAGATCAAAGGCACAAGATGATGATGGCCATATCATGTCACATATTTTGATTGCATGTGATGTTTATCTTTTATGCATCTTATTTTGCTTAGTACGGAGGTAGCATTATAAGATGATCCCTTACTAAAATTTCAAGGTATAAGTGTTCTCCCTGAGTATGCACCGTTGCGACAGTTCGTCGTGCTGAGACACCACGTGATGATCGGGTGTGTTAAGCTCTACGTTCACATACAATGGGTGCAAGACAGTTTTGCACATGCAGAATACTCGGGTTAAACTTGAAGAGCCTAGCATGTATAGACATGGCCTCGGAACACTGGAGACCGAAAGGTCGAGCGTGAACCATATACTAGATATGATCAACATAGAGATGTTCACCATTAAAAACTACTCCATCTCATGTGATGATCGGACATGGTTTAGTTGATTTGTATCATGTATCATTTAGATGACTTGAGGGATGTCTATCTAAATGGGAGTTCTTAAGTAATATGATTAATTGAACTTAATTTATCATGAACTTAGTCCTGATAGTATTTGCATATCTATATTGTAGATCAATAGCTTGCAATGTAGCTCCCCGTTTATTTTTTGATATGTTCCTAGAGAAAAATAAGTTGAAAGATGATAGTAGCAATGATGCGGACTGTGTCCGTGATATGAGGATTATCCTCATTGCTGCACAGAAGAACTATGTCCTTGATGCACCGCTAGGTGACGGACCTATTGCAGGAGCAGGTGCAGATGTTATGAACTTTTGGCAAGCTCGGTATGATGACTACTTGATAGTTTAGTGCGCCATGCTTTACGGCTTAGAACCGGGACTTGAAAAACGTTTTGAATGCCACAGAGCATATAAGATGTTCCAAGAGCTGAAATTTGTATGTTAGACTCATGCCCGAGTCAAGAGGTATGAGACCTCTGACAAGTACTTTGCCTACAAGATGGAGGAGAATAGCTCAACCAGTGAGTATGTGCTCAGAATGTGAGTACTACAATCGCTTGAATCAAGTGGGAGTTAATCTTCCAAATAAGATAGTGATTGACAGAGTTCTCTAGTCAGTATCACCAAGTTACTGGAACTTCGTGATGAACTATAATATGCAAGGGATGACGAAAACGATTCCCGAGCTCTTCGTGATGCTAAAATCGGCGAAGGTAAAAATCAAGAAAGTGCATCAAGTGTTGATGGTTAACAAGACCACTAGTTTCAAGAAAAGGGGCAAAGGAAAAGAATGGCAAACAAGTTGCCACTCCCGTGAAGAAACCCAAAGCTAGACCTAAGCCTGAAACTGAGTGCTTCTATTGGAAAGGGAATGGTCACTGGAAGTTGAACTACCCCAATTACTTGGGGGATAAGAAGGATGACAAAGTGAACAAAGGTATATTTGATGTACATGTTATTGATGTGTACTTTACTAGTGTTCATAGTAACCCCAGGGTATTTGATACCGGTTCAGTTGCTAAGATTAGTAACTCGAAACAGGAATTGCAAAATGAACAGAGACTAGTTAAGGGCGAGGTGACGATGTGTGTTGGAAGTGATTCCAAGATTGAAAATATCACCATCGCACACTCCCTCTACCTTCGAGATTGGTGTTTGTGTTGAGCATGAATACGATTGGATCATGTTTATTGCGATACGGTTATTAATTTAAGTCAGAGAATAATTGTTGTTCTGTTTACATGAATAAAACCTTCTATGGTCATACACCCAATGTAAATGGTTTATTGAATCTCAATCGTAGTGATACACATATTCATAATATTGATGCCAAAAGATGCAAAGTTGATAATTATAGTGCAACATACTTGTGGCACTGCCGTTTAAGTCATATTGGTGTAAAGCACATGAAGAAACTCCATACGGATGGATTTTTGGAATCACTTGATATTTGCGAACCATGCCTCATGGGCAAGATGAATAAACTCCGTTCTCCGAAAAAATGGAGTGAGACACTGACTTATTGGAAATAATGCATACCGATGTATGTGGTCCGATGAGTGTTGAGGCTCGCGGCGGGTATCGTTATTTTCTGACCTTCACAGATGATTTGAGCAGATATGGGTATATCTACTTGATGAAACACAAGTCTGAAACATTTGAAAAGTTCAAATAATTTACGAGTGAAGTGGAGAATCATCGTAACAAGAAAATAAAGTTTCTACGATCTGATCGCGGAGGCGAATATTTGAGTTACGAGTTTGGCCTTTATTTAAAACAATGTGGAATAGGTTCACAACTCACGCCACGTGGAACACCACAACATAATGGTGTGTCCGAACGTCGTAACGGTACTTTATTATAGGGATTTTTACATATGTGCCCCTGGTTCGTTAGCTCTACTCATTCATCCCCGCGCTCTTAACTTTTGCTCACTTTCCCCACTCCCTTGCCAGAAACCCTCATAACTGGGCACAACGGACATTGCCGTCGGGTCAAAGGCTTTGACTGTTAGCTGACGAGTGGGGCCGCGTATACATGAGTGCATGCAAGACCGCAGTCGTGGGGTAGCACATCATATAAAGAGGGCAACCACCTCCATCGCCCCTACCATTTTCCCCAAATCCCCTCGCTGCGCCCAACGCGTTTGGGTCGGCTCGTGCGCCCAATGCTGGCCCGACCCATTTTAACGGCGCCGACAAAAAAACTGTGCATGCATATTTGAAATAAAAACAACTTAATTAAACATTAAAGCCGGCCTTAGGAAGGCCGGCGAGAGTCCACACGTCCACATTAGCATTAAAAGAAATTAAAAACAACCTAACTACGAGGTGGCGCGCTGCCCAGCGCGCCCTAGGCATCGTCGTCGTCGTCCTCGAGGTGGGTGAGGTCGATGAGCGTCGGCGCAGGGCCGGCCCAGGGGAACGCCGTGTTCCAGGCGGCGGCGATGTCGGCCACGGGCAGCTGTTCCGGCGGGGGCAGTGCCGGCGCGGGGGGCTGTGCGCCGCCTGTGCAGCCGCAGCTTGGCGCGCCTCCTCCTCAGCCTCGCACGCCTCCTCCTCGAGCTCGTGCTCGAGCATCTCCTCGTACTCGCCGCGACGACGCTCCTCGGCGAGCCGTCGCCGGCGCCGGCGCCACATCTCGAGGTACACCGCCTCCTGCTCCGAGGTCGCCCCCATCCAAACCGGTGGCGCGGACACCCACTCGCGCACCACTCCCGTCCAGGAGAAGCACGCGATGGGCTCCAGTCCGGCTTGGGCTCCGGCTGCGGCTCCGGGTCGGCCTTGACGAGCCGTCGGGGAGGGGACGTCGGGGCCACCGGCGGCATGACGCAATCGCTGGCGGCGGAGAGGGCGAGGGCCTGCGCCATGGCCACCTCGTAGCGAGCCTCCGCTTCCTCCACGGCCTCCACCCTGCGCCGCTCGTCCTCCTCGCTCTCGTGGTAGACCGCCTCAAGGGCCGCCTGGTAGGCGGCCTCCGCCGCCTGGTCTTCCTCTCGGACGACGAGCGGGGGCGGTGGCACGCTGCGGTCGACCTCCCGCATGCCGCGTCGCCTCGCCTCCTCGTGCTCGAAGGCGAACCACCTCGCCCAGTTAGGCGAGTCGGTGGCGTAGGTGGCGTCACGGCGCTGCTTCGGCGTTAGCATTGCCCGTCGGCGCCGCGCCTCCTTCGCGTGCGCCCTAGTCGACCGCGGCGCCGCCGGCACTGGGATCCTCTCTGGATCCAGATGCCAGTCATGCGGCAGGGTGACGTCGGGGTACGGCAGAGGGACGCGGTGCTGTCAGTGCCACTCCGCCTGGTGCCTTGGCACGCTCACTCACACCCTCTGCCGGCAAGCCGGCGCGGGCGGAGGCGGTACGAACTGAGAGGGGAAAGGGACGGCGGGGGGCCTTGCCCTTGGACTTGCTGCTGCCGGCGCCGGAGAAGAGCCCCATTTGGCTAGGGTTGGCTAGGGTTTGCCGGCGACGGGGGAGCGAGCGTGCCTAGATGGGGAAGGCGAGTTTGGATGAGGATGGCCCCGCCGCACGGCCGGCTTAAAAAAGGGCGACCGTCGTCGCTGACGCGTGGGCCCGTGGTCATAAATTAAGCTGACCGGGAGTGGGCGGCCGCCAGGTGGGGACGCGGCGGACAGCGAGAAGGCGCGGGTGGCGTCCGTTCGACGTCCGCGCCGATGCATTTGGGGCACAAATTTGAAGTGATTTAGAGGAGGTCAAATAAATTTGAATTTGAGAAAATGTGCTCCAAATGAGCTCCAAGGCTAGGGTAAACAGCCCATTTGTAATCAAGTTTTTTTGAACCTACTCTAAATGAGCCAAATGTTTTTTATTAACACATATTCACTTTCCATAGTGTAGATTCAAAGTCTCACTATTTTTTGATTTTTTTTGGATTTTTTTAATTTTCAGAAACAGAAGGTAACACCACCTCCTCTCCTTGAACTCTATGAAATCATGTACATGATAACTCATATGTGTGAAGGTTTTCTCATGAAAATGACCATAGAGCAAGTTTATGATTTTTGGTTGGTAACATGTCACATAAGACAACATTGTGCGCAGGTTTTATATTTTTTTGATTTTTTTAAAATTAATGGTGCTCATTTGACCTCGATCGTGCCAGCTAGGGTTTTTTTCATGAAAATGACCATAGACCAAGTTTAGTATTTTCCCTCGTTAGTTTGTCTTATAAAACGACGAAGGTTTCATAATTTTTTTGATTTTTTTAAAATTAGTTATGCTCAGTCAAAGCCTTCGAAACCCCGTTGACCAGCTCAAAACCCCTCTAAACCCCGCGAGGTTTCGCCTAACCCTAGCTCCCAACGTCAGCCGTCCGATCATACCCTCGCGCCAAGCCACAGCCCTCAAATCTGGCCTTCTAGAAGGAACTAGGTGGGCTGGGTGTGTGCAGGCTCCGCGCCGTTGGATCACAAGGACGGCTCTGCATCGTTGGATCGTGGGGCGATCTACGAGAGGCAATCCTATTGGTTGTGCTCGGCTGCTCGCCCACCATTGACTCCGTGAAAAGAAAATGTTGTTATTGGGCCCAAAAGGAAACCAAGCTCTGGGCCGTCGAATTGCGTCTTTTTTGCATCGTTTGCTCTGTTTTTTGTGAACGTGCTGGCTCTGTATTTTTGCATCATTTTTTGCATCGTTCTTTTTGTTCTATACAAATGTAAAATGACCAAATTTATAAGGGCTAAATTTATTTTTATCATGTAAAATGGCCACAAACTATCAAAAATGGGTCATTTTGCATTTGTATAATGGCCACAAGCTCTCTATCTCTTTTTATCATGCAAAATGACAAAACTTTTAAGGGCCAAATTTATTTTTATCATTCAAAATGGCCACAAGCTCTTCAAAAATTGTCTCTTTGTTCATATAATATAGGGTATGACCATGGATTCCCATGCATGCAATTAGCTTCTTTTTCTTCTTCTTTTCAAACCACCGTTTCCCACGCGTGTACACTCCCGATGCTGCGGTGGGTTTGAAAACGGGCTACTAACTTCACATTTGACCTCATTATTGCCACGACCAAATAACACGTAGCACCACGGCTATTTAAGCTACATATTGGCATCGGCGAATCAAGGCTCGCTCGACGAATGCAGGCAGGGTTTGCTGGGTGCATGCATAGCAGGCTTCTGTCCCGGCGGCGCGCGCAGACGTTTAATGCAAGGGACGGCCCAACGAAACCACGACCCAATGGTACCACCCAACGCGGCATATTCCAGCGTGGCCCCACTAGTCACAGTTAATGGTCAAGCCTATGACCCAACGGCAACGTCCGTTGTGCCCAGTTATGAGGGTTTCAGGCAAGGGAGTGGGGAAAATTGAGCAAAAGTTAAGAGCGCGGGGATGAATGAGTGGAGCTAAGGAACCAGGGGCACAGAAATAAAAATCCCTTTATTATATGGTGTGATCTATGATGTCTGTTACCGATTTACCACTATCGTTTTGGGGTTATGCATTAGAGATAGTTGCATTCATGTTAAATAGGGCACCGTCTAAATCCGTTGAGACGACATCGTATGAACTGTGGTTTAGCAAGAAACCTAAGCTGTCGTTTCTTAAAGTTTGGGGTTGCGATGTTTATGTGAAAAATCTTCAGCCTGATAAGCTCGAACCCAAATTGGAGAAGTGCGTCTTCATAGGATACCCAAAAGAAACTGTTGGATACACCTTCTATCATAGATCCGAAGGCAAGATCTTTGTTGCTAAGAATGGATCATTTCTAGAGAAGGAGTTTCTCTCGAAAGAAGTGAGTGGGAGAAAAGTAGAACTTGATGAGGTAATTGTACCTTCTCTCGAATTGGAAAGTAGCTCATCACAGAAAACCGTTCCCATGATGCCTGCACCACTACCGAACCTCGTAGGTCAACCAGAGCATGTTCCGCACTAGAGTGGTACTGTAATCCTGTTCTGGAAGTCATGTTACTAGACCATGACGAACCTACGAACTATGAGGAAGCGATGATGAGCCCAGATTCCGATAAATGGCTTGAGGATATGAAATCTGAGATAGGATCCATATATAAGAACAAAGTGTGGACTTTGGTGGACTTGTCCGATGATCGGCAAGCCATTGAGAATAAATGGATCTTCAAGAGGAAGACGTACGCTGATAGTATTGTTACTATCAACAAAGCTCGAATTGTCGAAAAAGGTTTCTGACAAGTTCAAGGTGTTGACTACGATGAGATTTTCTCACTCGTATCGATGCTTAAAGTCTGTCCGAATCACGTTAGCAATTGCCACATTTTATGAAATCTGGCAAATGGATATCAAAACTGCATTCCTTAATGGATTTATTTGTATATGATGCAACCAGAAGGTTTTGTCAATCCTAAAGGTGCTAACAAAATGTGCAAGATCCAGCGATCCATCTATGGACTGGTGCAAGCATCTCAGAGTTGGAATATATGCTTTGATGAGTTGACCAAAGCATATAGTTTTATACAGACTTGGTGAAGCCTGTATTTACAAGAAAGTGAGTGGGAGCACTACAACCTTTCTGATAAGTATATGTGAATGACATATTGTTGGTCGGAAATGATGTAGAATTTTTTGGAAAGCATAAAGGAGTGTTTGAAAGGAGTTTTTCAAAGAAAGGCCTCGGTGAAGACGCTTGATAAGATTTGGGCATCAAGATCTATAAAGATAGATCAAGACGCTTGATAAGATTTTTCAATGAGTACATACCTTGGCAAGATTTTGAAGTAGTTCAAAATGGAACAATCAAAGAAGGAGTTCTTGCCTGTATTGCAAGGTGTAAAGTTGAGTAAGACTCAAAACCCGACCACGGCAGAAAATAGAAAGAGAATGAAAGTCATTCCCTATGCCTAAGCCATAGGTTCTATAAAGTATGCTATGATGTGTACCATACCTATTGTGTACCTTGCCATGAGTTTGGCAAAGGGGTACGATAGTGATCCAGGAGTGGATCACTGGACAGCGGTCAAAGTTATCCTTAGTTACCTAAGAGGACTAAGGAAATATTTCTCGGTTATGGAGGTAATAAAGAGTTCGTCGTAAAGAGTTATGTCGATGCAAGCTTTTACCCGATCCGGATGACTCTGAGTCTCAATGTGGATACATATTGAAAGTGGGACCAATTAGCTAGAGTAGCTCCATGCAGAGCATTGTAGACATAGAAAATTTGCAAAATACATACGACTCTGAATGTTACAGACTCGTTGACTAAACTTCTCTCACAAGCAAAACATGATCACACCTTAATACTCTTTGGGTGTTAATAGCATAGCGATGTGAACTAGATTATTGACTCTAGTCAACCCTTCGGGTGTTAGTCACATGGCGATGTGAACTAATCACATAAAGATGTGAACTATTGGTGTTAAATCACATGACGATGTGAACTAGATTATTAACTCTAGTGCAAGTGGGAGACTGAAGGAAATATGCCCTAGAGGCAATAATAAAATTGTATATTTCCTTATATCATGATAAATGTTTATTATTCATGCTAGAATTGTGTAGGATCGAAAGTATGTCTAGAGGGGGGTGATTAGACTACTTGACCAAATAAAAATCTAGCCTTTTCCCAATTTTAAGTCTTGGCAGATTTTAGCAACTTAGCACAAGTCAAGCAATCAACCTACACATGCAAGTCTAAGAGTATAGCAGCGGAATGTAAAACATTGCATATGAAGGTAAAGGGAGGAGTTTGGAGGGAGAAAACGCAATGTAGACGTGGAGATCTTTTCCGTGGTTCCGATAGGTGGTGCTATCGTACATCCACGTTGATGGAGACTTCAACCCACGAAGGGTAACGGTTGCGCGAGTCCACGGAGGGCTCCACCCACGAAGGGTCCACGAAGAAGCAACCTTGTCTATCCCACCATGGCCATTGCCCACGAAGGACTTGCCTCACTAGGGTAGATCTTCACGAAGTAGGCGATCTCCTTGCCCGTACAAACTCCTTGGTTCAACTCCACAATCTTGACGGAGGCTCCCAAGTGACACCTAACCAATCTAGGAGACACCACTCTCCAAAAGGTAATAGATGGTGTGTTGATGATGAACTCCTTGCTCTTGTGCTTCAAATGATAGTCTCCCCAACACTCAACTCTCTCTCACGGATTTCGATTTGGTGGAAAGATGGTTTGAGTGGAAAGAAACTTGGGGAAGGCTAGAGATCAAGATTTATGTGGTTGGAATGGAATATCTTGACCTCAACACATGAGTAGGTGGTTCTCTCTCAGAAAATGTATGCTGGAAGTGTAGGCATGTTCTGATGGCTCTCCTCACGGATGAAGAGTGGGTGGAGGGGTATATATAGCCTCCACACAAAATCTAACTGTTACACACAATTCACCAAACTCGGTGAGACCGAATCAGAAAACTCGGCCAGACCGATTCAGTTCAAAATGTGAACGTTAGGCTTTTTGGTGGGACCGACATCTCAACTCGGTGGGACCGATTTCATTAGGGTTAGGGCTTAACGTAATCTCGGTGAGACCGATTAATCAAACTCGGTGGGACCGACTTTCGTAATAAGCTAACCAGAGAGTTGGTCAGGCAAACTCGATGGGACCGATTCGCTCATTTCAGTGAGACCGAAATGTTACGAAGGGGAAACAGAGAGTTTGCAATGCGAACTTGGTGGGACCGATCGCTCATCTCGGTTAGACCGAAATTTCACAAAGGGAAACAGAGAGTTTGCAATCCCATCTCGGTAAGATCGAGATCCTATCGGTGAGACCGAATTGATTAGGGTTTCTGGCAGTGGCTATGTCAAATGAACTGGGTGGCGCCGGATAGAACATTTCAGTGGGGCCGAGTTTGACTTTTGGTTGGGACATATGTGGATATGAGAAAGTGGTTGAGGGCTTTTGGAGCATATCACTAAGCATTTTGGGCAAGCAAGCTATTAAGCAACACCTCATCCCCTTTTAACAGTATTGGCTTTTCCTATGGACTCAATGTGATCTTGGATCACTAAAATGAAAATGTAGAGTCTTAAGCTTGAGCCAATATGTGTCCTTAGCATTTTGAGGGGTCCACATTCCTAATCCATGCCATGCCAATCATTGAACTTTCTGAAATGATAATCTTGGAATAGTATTAGTTCAATGAGCTATATGTTGTTAGTAATTACCAAAACCACCCAGGGATAGTTGCACTTTCAATCTCCCCCTTTTTGGTAATTGATGATAACATATAGATCAAAGCTTCGACAAATGATAATAAGATTTAAAATACATCATCGTTTTGAGAAGTATGCGATAAGCAAGAGCTCCCCCTAAATTTGTGCATTATTTAAAATTGCTTTTGAATGCAAATGCACAATCGATTAGGATCATGGGTTACTCTTCCATGTCACATACATCTTGGTGGAGCACTCAAAATGATAGGAATTAAAACATGCACTCATCACCAAGCAAAGTGAATGATCATATATGGGATATGAAAGCTAAAATCATCCAAGCAAACATTAAAGTATGATATATCAAACACATGATCATATAAGTATCTCACACATAGACATAATGTATCAAACGAGCACACACAAAAGTTCAACCAAAATGCAAGAGAGACAAAGAAAGCAACACTCTCTCTCGAAGCCTATGATCTATACATTTCTCCCCCTTTGGCAACAAGTTACCAAAAAGTTTGAAAATGCATAGTGCTATGCGTCTCTCAGTCTTGGTCTTCGAGAGGTGGTGTAGAGAGAACTCCAAGGATCAAGGCATCAGTTGATGTAGCTGGAGCTGGTGGAGTGGCTGCTGGAGGTGGCACTGAAGCTATTGCTGCTGGTGCAGATGAAGTAGCTCTCGTATCTGGCACTAGCACTGCAGCTGACCTCTGACCTCTTGCCACTCGCTGAAAAGCATCTGTAGTTGCCTGTCCTCTCTTCTCCTCTGCTTCCTCCTGGAGCTGCTCAACTGCAGTCTGCATCTCAGTGACTTTCATATCAAGATCATAGAACTTTGTTTCTATAATCCTCTCCAAGCTCTCCTGATTCTGAGTCAGGGTGGCCAAGCCCTTCTCAATCCTCAATGTTGCCTGAATCAGATAAGCTAGTTGATCTTGTTTGCTCTTCAAGAACACTTCTGATGCCTCCGCAACACTTGGCATCCTTGCAGCTTTTTCTGCCTTTGCCTTTGCTCTCTTCTCTTGTGCTTGCACTGATGAAGGATCATCCTCATTCATCACAACTGTGTTATCTTCAAATTCTGGGTGCAAAGGTAAATGCTTCTTGTCCAACAAGTAAGTGCTTGTGCCCATCTTGGAGTTGATGAGCACCTGAATGTGTGGAGCATACCCACAAGATCCTTTCTGATCAGCAGTGTCCTTTTGATTGTCTTTACAATCAGACTCATGACCTTAAATTTTTGTGGCACATCAAATATCTGCAGCAGGTTGATGGAATGTCCTCTAATCATCTTGTGATCTCTAGACTTGGGTAGCAGAGTATGCCTTACGATGGTGTTGATAGTAGGCAGACCAGACAACAGATAATGTACTGATCCAAACTTGTGTCTCTCCAAATCTTTGCCTGGGATCTCCTTGTACATATTTGCCATTGAGTTGTGGTCTTTCTTCTTCTTGGCATACACATCCAAATCATCCTCATTCTCTTCTGGGGCATTGATCAACTTGGCCCACTCATCTACAGTAGACTGGTACCTTGTACCTTCAGACATCCAAACAATTCTACCATCTAGATAGAAATGAGCAGTGGAGTAGAATTGCATCATGAGCTCATCATTCCATTTGGTAAGCTTCTGTCCAACAAACTTGTCAACTCCACAAGCTTTGAAGCTCTCATGTACACCTGGGAAGTGATCTTCATTCTCATCAATGTATTCCCAATCAACCCACTTCATATCACAGACAATAGGTTTCTTGTCCAGCAGAATGGTGTCATAGAAGTCTTGTTGTTCTTTGGTGTGGAACCTGTAGTCCACAACAGTCCTCCTCCTTACAGCATATGGATCAGACTGTCTCCAAAGTCTCAGTCCTGCATCCTTCCTGATGTTCATGTCCTCTGCCACTGGATGAGTGTCATTGTGGTCTAGAATCTTCGGTTTCAGTTTTCTCGGCACTTGGGCTTCATCATCTTCTTCTTCAACTTCAGGCACTGGGCCTTGTTCTTCTCTTCAGCTGGGATGTTCCTGGTGCTTCTCTTGGGCCTAGAGGGCTTCTGAGCTTGAGTAGTAGCTTTGGGAGCAGTTTTTGGCTTTGGTGGAGCAGCCCCTGACTTGATAGCATCTCCCATGAGCTTCTGGGACTTGGGTGTTGGTGTAGCATCCTCTTCTTCTTCCTCTTCTTCATCTGAAGAATGCTTCTCAAATTCAGCCATGGGGTCCACCTTCTTGAACCATCTTCCCCTCTTTCTCTCCTTCTTTTTCTTATCCTCACCAGCATCCTCTCCTCCACTTGATTTGGAGGGTTCCTGAGTGGAGGCCCTGCCCTTACACATTGGGACTCTCTTTGCAGGTGCCTTCTTGTGCAACCCAGGCTTGCTTGCAGCAGTTGTGCCATACTCCTTCTTCATGACTTTCTTTTTGGAGCTTACTTCTTCCTCTGTAGCCACATAGTCCTCATCTTCAGAATCTGAGGTTCTCTTCTTTCCTTGATCTGGTGGCTGCCTTTGGCAAGTTGCTTGGAGTGCTCTTGCTGCCCTCATCATAGCTGCTTGAGGGACTAGTGCCCTCACTCATTTGCACTTGCTCTTCAGATTTGTTCTGGCTATCACTCTGGTCAGACATCTTGGCAAGCAAACTGATAGCAAACCCTGTGAATAGATATAGATGAGGTAGAGTAGATGAGCATCACAAAGTGCAGAGTTTTTGCAAAACAGATGAGTCAAAATCTTAGTTTTAGTTCTCCACAGAAATCATTTCGGAGCTACCGATTTGTTAAACTCGGTGATACCGAAGCAACTTTTGGAGTCTAAACTAGTGAACTCGGTCAGACCGAGTCACAGTTCGGTGGCTCCGAGATCGCTAGGGTTTCACAGAGAGTTGAACTCGGTCACGTCGATTTGCAATTTTTGGCCAGACCGAAAAGCGCATGTGCAATGGCCTAAGCCAAATCAGTGAGACCAATTTCTACAACTCGGTCGGCCCGAGATGAGTTCGGCGGAAACCTATTCCTAAATTTTTGAATCAAACCTAACCTAAAGGAAGTTTTCTCTGGATAGATTGATTTCATACTTGGTAAAGATTATGGCAAAGCAATGTGCTACGAATCGGAGTACGGAAATAGCACAAATGATCAAACTCATACCCTAGCTCGGCGGTGAGTTTGCTACGGCGACAGTGGTGGGGCAGAATCCCGTTGACGGCGATGGAGACTAGCGGCGGGAGGTCGCTGGCGACGAGGAGATGATCCGGAGACCCGAGGCGGTAGAGCAGGACACGCGCGAGTTGATGAGTTTTGAAGAAATTTCCAAAATCTCACCTGTGGGTATATATATGCTGACCCTGTCGGTGTGACCGAGTGGAACAACTCGGTGGCACCGAGATGCAGAATCGCAAGCGGTTACCGCAACTCGGTGTGACCGAAGAGTTCAAATCGGTTGCACCGATATTGAAAGCCTAGATCAACTCAGTGAACTCGGTGTGACCGAAGTGAATGGATCGGTCAGACTGAAGTGCACAAAGAGGTTTTGGAAGTTTAAGTCTAGGACGAATCGAGGACTCTGAGTGATCCTCACATAGAGTGGTTCGAATCTGACTTGATCAAAATTTGTGATGTAGAATGAATAGAGTTTGAGACGAGAAAAGCATAGATAGCTGGAGGAGGTTCTTAGGCATTCTTGTCCATCCACTTGGCAAAAGAGAAAAAGCCAAACAATCAAAGCAACAAGTGGATGTCCTCGAATGAGTAAAATATGCAATCAACATGCTCACACAATAGAATGGCAAATGAAATATGTGACAAAGCATGCACAAACACTCTAGCATCTATCAAGCAATTGGCGATGACTATGTCATTATATATGAGTATATTGACTTAGGAGTCAAATGAGAACATTTTATCATAGGTCATACTCATCGTTTAAGCACCAGTGGGGTTACCACTTTTACATAAAGCATTGTTGTATTCACATCATTAGAGTTGCTTTAGCTCAATTGATTTGAGTAAAGCTCCCCCTAGATGTGATATCCCTCCTAAGAGGGATGAACTAACCTTGGGTTTTGTTGATGATGACTTCATGTAGATGTTGAAGATGTGGATGCTCAATATTGATGTAGATCATTCGGAGCAATCCATTGGAGTGAGTTGCACTTTCAATACCTACACGGGTTAGTCCCACAAGGAACAAACAAGGATATCCATAGACATAGAGTGAAGTACACACAAGATGATGTCCATGAAAGCATTAGGTTACCTTGTCCCTTGTCTTACCAACAAGAGGGTTTGTGACTCCTTGAACTAGTCCAAGATGTGGAAGTTGTTTGCACTTGTCCTTGCCAAGATGATATGAGTGAAGTATGTTGGCGGAGTCACCCTCAAGAACTCTCTAGTTCTTCTTCTTCGGGATCCACAACATCTTGATGGGAATCCTTAGAGTTGTAGTCATACTTGGCGTAGTAGAACTTGATGTAGTCTTGGGGACCCACTTGACCAAGGCCTTAGGAGCTTCTTCAAATGCATCAATCTCCTCTTGAAGCTTGTCCTTGCCTTTTTGCTTGTGGTCTTGTGGTGGAATATCATCTTGAGCTTGTGTCCCTTTGAAAGAAGTAGGATCATACTTCTCTTGTTGAGGAACAAACTTCGTCTTGGGGTATTGATCTTCTTCCCACTCAACTCCATTGGCACTGAACTTTCGTTCAAAACCAACACCTTGATTCTTCCGGTGCCTTCCTTGCTTGCGTACAATTTCCTCAAATTGCTTACTTCCGGCAAGGCTCTTGTAAACACCTTTCTCTATAATTCCCTTCAATAAGCTATTTTCTTGCTCAAGCTTATCTTGGCTAAGAGAATCATTAGTGGAATCAAGAGAACTACTAGAAGCAACACATTGGATTTAGCATGATTATTGTTACTACTAGATGAAGAATCTTTCTTACCCTTGTTGCTAGATTTAACTTGTGGCATGTAAGTAGACAAGAGTAAACGCTTGGCAATGTAAGAAGAACTTTTCTTGCGAAGATCATCATTGATTGCTTTTAAGAACCCATGCTCTTGCTCAAGGTTGAGCTTTTCAAAGCGTAGCTTTTCATGAGTCTTTAAAAGTTCTCAATGATCTTCCAAGGTAGTTTCATGAGCTAACTTAAGAGTGTTTAGTTCTTTAGTTAGACGCTCAATCTCCTTCTTATCATCGTTATTCATTTTATCTTGATTATCATGATTAATAGCAAGTTCATCATAGTTTTTATCACTAGAATTGTCAACAAGTAAATCATCATCACCTAGCAAATCATCTTCATCACTATTGAAATCAACATACTCAGGGTGTGATACCTTTGGGCCTTTAGCCATGATGTATCTTCCAATTACTTCATTTGGTGAGTCAAATATGCCGTAGGAGTTGGTTGACACAAGTGCTAGACCGGCAACACCTTCATCTTGAGTACATTCGGAGTCGGAGTGATAACTTCTTTCGGAGTGATGGTCAGAGTCGGAGCCGGATACCCGTTCACCAACATGAGCTTGATGTCTTCGTTTTGTGTAGCTCTTCGATGATTTGTCCTTCCTTTCTGAATCCTTGCTTCTCCGAGAGGTTCTTCATTCATAACGATCATCTCTACTCCTCCTCTCTCTTGATGGTGATTCTTCTCTTCTACTTCTTCTTTTGGGAGAATCTTCTCTTCTTTTGTAGGGAGCCGTACACTCATTGGAGTAGTGTCCGGGTCTTCCACAATTGTAGCAATTACGCTCACGACTTGAAGATCTTTTGTCATTGTAGGACCTTGACTTGGAACTTCTTTCCTTGCTTCTACTCTTGTAGAACTTGTTGAAATTCTTCACCATTAGGCTCAATTCCTCATTGAAGGTTTGTTTCTCACTTGATGATGTAGGAGTATCACATGAGGCTTTGTAAGCACCACTTGACTTGTTGTTAAGCTCTTCCTTATCCTTGAGTGACATCTCATGAGCAACAATTCTTCCAATGACTTCCGTAGGCTTGAGATCTTTGTAATTGGGCATCATTTGGATCAATGTGCACACGGTATCATATTTTCCATCCAAGGCTCTTAGGATCTTCTTGATGATGAATCTATCGGTCATCTCTTCATTTCCTAAGCCAGCAATCTCATTTGTGATGAGAGCAAGCCTAGAGTACATTTCAGCGACACCTTCACCATCCTTCATTTTGAACTTGTCAAGCTGACTTTGAAGCACATCCAATTTGGATTCCTTGACGGAGTCGGTACCTTCATGCATATCAATCAAAGTATCCCAAATTTCCTTTGCATTCTCAAGATGGCTGATTTTGTTGAATTCTTCGGGGCATAATCCGTTGAAGAGGATATCGCAAGCTTGAGCGTTGTATTGCAGCATCTTCAACTCTTCCGCAGTAGCTTCACGGTTCGGTTCTCTCCCATCAAAGAATTCACCTTGCAAGACAATACACACAATAGCCCAAACGGCTGGGTTATGTCCAAGAATATGCATTTTCATCTTATGCTTCCAACTAGCAAAATTAGTACCATCAAAGTAAGGACCTATACGGTGGTAATTTCCCTTGCTAGACGCCATACTCTCCTAGGTTGTGAAACCAAGGCTATGATAACCAAAAGCTATGGAAATCAAGGCAAATGGAGACCAAAGCTCTGATACAACTTGTAGGATCGAAAGTATGTCTAGAGGGGGGTGATTAGACTACTTGACCAAATAAAAATCTAGCCTTTTCCCAATTTTAAGTCTTGGCAGATTTTAGCAACTTAGCACAAGTCAAGCAATCAACCTAGACATGCAAGTCTAAGAGTATAGCAACGGAATGTAAAACATTGCACATTAAGGTAAAGGGAGGAGTTTGGAGGGAGAAAACGCAATGTAGACGCGGAGATTTTTTCCGTGGTTCCGATAGGTGGTGCTATCGTACATCCACGTTGATGGAGACTTGAACCCACGAAGGGTAACGGTTGCGCGAGTCCACGGAGGGCTCCACCCACGAAGGGTACACGAAGAAGCAACCTTGTCTATCCCACCATGGCCATCGCCCACGAAGGACTTGCCTCACTAGGGTAGATCTTCACGAAGTAGGCGATCTCCTTGCCCGTACAAACTCCTTGGTTCAACTCCACAATCTTGACGGAGGCTCCCTGTAACACCCACGATGCGGCTATATCTCCCACATGTCGAGGCATGACTTAGAGGCATAACCGCATTGTGGTTTTGTCGCAAGAAGGGTCATCTTCACACAATCCCATGTAATGAACAAGAATGGGATAAAGAATTGGCTTACAATCGCCACTTCACACAATACATAATAAAATCATACATCATTCAAGATACACACATAGGTCCGACTACGGAACCAAAATAAAAGAAGACAACCCAACTGCTAGATCCCCGATCGTCCCAACTGGGCTCCACTACTGATCAACATGGAAAGAAACAACACAACGAACAAGATCTTAATCGAGCTCCCACTTGAGCTCAGTTGCATCACCTGCACTGGTATCCTCGACACCTGCAACTGTTTTGGAAGTATCTGTGAGTCACGAGGACTCAGCAATCTCACACCCGTGAGATCAAGACTATTTAATCTTATAGGAAAAGATGGGGTAATGAGGTGGAGCTGCAGCAAGCACTAAGCATATATGGTGGCTAACATATGCAAATAAGAGCGAGAAGAGGAGCAACGGAACGGTCGTCAACTAATAATGATCAAGAAGTGATCCTGAACTCCTACTTACGTCAAACATAACCCAAAAGCCGTGTTCACTTCCCGGACTCCTCCGAGAAGAGACCATCACGGCTACACACGCGGTTGATGCGTTTTAATTAAGGTCAAGTGTCAAATTCTCTACAACCGGATATTAACAAATTCCCATCTGCCACATAACCGCGGGCACGGCTTTCGAAATATAATACCCTGCAGGGGTGTCCCAACTTAGCCCATTATAAGCTCTCACAGTCAACGAAGGATAAACCTTCTCCCGAGAAGACCCGATCAGTCTCAGAATCCCGGTTTACAAGACATTTCGACAATAGTAAAACAAGACCAGCAAAGCCGCCCGAATGTGCCGACAAATCCTGATAGGAGCTGCACATATCTCGTTCTCAGGGCACACCGGATGAACACTACGTACAACTAAAACCAGACCTCGAGTTTCCCCGAGGTGGCGCTGCAAGTGGCTCTAGTTTGGACCAGCACTCAGAGGAACACTGGCCCGGGGGTTTAAAATAAAGATGACCCTTGACTCTGCAGAACCCAAGGGAAAAAGGCTTAGGTAGGCAAATGGTAAAACCAAGGTTGGGCCTTGCTGGAGGAGTTTTATTCAAAGCAAACTGTCAAGGGGGTCCCATAAATCACCCAACCGCATAAGGAACGCAAAATCAAGGAACATAACACCGGTATGACGGAAACTAGGGCGGCAAGAGTGGAACAAAACACCAGGCATAAGGCCGAGCCTTCCACCCTTTACCAAGTATATAGATGCATTAATTAAGATAAGAGATATTGTGATATCCCAACATAAACATAATCCAACATGGAGCAATCTTCATCTTCACCTGCAACTAGCAATGCTGTAAGAGGGGCTGAGCAAAACGGTAACATAGCCAAGCAACGGTTTGCTAGGAAGGGTGAAAAGGTTAGAGGCTGACATGGCAATAAGGGAGGCATGATATAGCAAGTGGTAGGTAGCGCGGCATGGCAATAGAACGGACAACTAGCAAGCAAAGATAGAAGTGATTTCGAGGGTATGGTCATCTTGCCTGAGATCCCGCTAGGAAGAAGAGCGAGTCCATGAAGAAGACATACGGATGTAGTCGAACAAATCCTCACAACTCCGGAACGAAACCGAAGCTAACGAGAGAAGCAACCCGGAAAGAAACAAACAACATAGTGAACAACCACCACATACACATGGGATGACGCACAATCAAGTATGATGCATGTCCGGTTTAAATATGCATGGCATGGCAAAGTGCACAAACAAAACTACAAGTTAAGTGGAGCTCAATATGCAACGAGTTGCATATTGACAAAACACCACATCAATTATTTAGTTCTCCCTCGGTTATGTTCCCAACAATATTAAATGTTATTAAACATGGCAAGAGGTGAAGCATAATTAAACAACCTATCTAGGAAAGTTTAAATGAGGCCGGAAATAACAAACGACAATTCCGGAAAAACCCCATAAGCATATTTTGAATTTGGTACTGTTCTGCCCTAAACACAATTTTAATGTTGTTAAATAGAAAAATAAAGTGCACCAAGTTAAACTAGGCATTTTTCTACCCCATTTACATATATAATTTATTAGAATCCAAGTTACGGTTAATTAGCTATGAAATAAATCATTTTAACATGGCATTCGAGCAAATTAAATAAACAACACTTTAAACATATTAAACATGGGTGCAAGTAGCATATTATTAAACTACACAAATTTCTGAGCATTTTACATATTTAGATTATTTTAATCCGATGCATGGTTGTGAAGTCATTATGTGCATGAAGACTACGGACTTTTCTGTAACACAAGCATTCTCTGAATAATGCTAAAATCGCATGGACAGAAAAAAAAACAGATTTGGGCCCAAAACGGAGATCAGGCCCAGGGCGTGGGGGGGCTGCTCACATCGGGCCTTGAGGCCTTGGAGAGGGCGCAGCCCTCGCGAGCAGGGGAGGCCGCTCGGTCGATGTGGAGTCAGTCAACGCGAGGACGACGCGTCTTCGGTGCAGAGGAAGCAGGGGCGCGGCGTCACTGATGGTCAGCGGCGCAGCAGCGGGGTGACGGCCGCGGCAGGACTTGGCGACGGCGGAAAGAGGTCCGGCGGGGCGCGGGTCTCCAGGGCGTCGGATCCGGCCGGCGTCGAGGAGCTCCGGGCGGCTGGACTCGTCTGTAGGCAACCAAAGAGGGAGGGGAGTCGGGTAAGCGAGATGAGAGAGCCAGAGGAAGGAGGAGACGAAGGAAAGGTGCAGCGGCCTGCTGGTGCTCGATGGCAAAGGGACGAAGCAGCTTCGGCGGTGGCGCTCGCCGACGGAGGGAGCTCCGGTGGTGTTGCGGCTTGCCGCGCGCGAAGGACGGGCGAGGACGGAGGGGAACGAGGCAGGAGCTCGAGCTCCTGGCTGACGAGGGGAGCGAGGAGGTGGCGCACGAGGTCGGGCTCCAGGCGGTGCTCGGGCGCCACGGACGAGGCGAAGGCCTCCTGCGAAGAAAACTCCGGGCGGCGGCACAGCAAGAAGACGAACTTGGCGCGGGGTGCTGGTTCGGTCAGCCGGCGGCGGGGCTGCAATTGCTGGGCACGGAGGACGACGGCTGCGAGCGAAGACGGCTGCTGGAGGAGCTCCTCTCCTCGGCACTTGGGCGACGGGGATTTGGCGAGGAGGAGTCATGGTCGCGGCCTGGTGCTGCAGAGGCAGGCGGCGACGGGGCGACGAGGCGACGAGGAGCGGGACGGGTGCTCCTCTCCTGATCCAGATTGGATCGAGGAAGCTGTGGTTGCGGGAGCTACAGGGGCACCTCTTGGACGTTCGATTTCGATCCAACGGTTCGGATGGATGGATCTGGAGTCTGGGGTGAACCAGGTGGTGGCTGAAAACGAGGAGAGAAGTGGCTGCGCAGGTGACGGCAGGGAGGATCCCGAGGTGGAGCTGGAAGTGCAGAGGGGTGAGGAAAATGAGGGAGTTGGTCTAGGGTTAGATTGTTTATATAGGTAGGGGATTAGGGTAGGGGCTAATCCGGTCCTACGATCAAAATCGGACGGTCGGGAAAAAATATGCTAGGGAGTCCTAATAAGAAAACGGAGATGTTTTGTAGATGTTAGGGGATGATCCGGACCCAACGGTAACAACAAACCGGGTCGGGTACGGGACAACTTTCGAACGCGCGGGAGGGGATCGCGGGCTGACGAGAGAGGTTAGTTGGTTTGACAAGAGGGAACCGAAAACACGGTTGGTCTCGAAACGGTCAACGAAAGCAAGGGGAGGGCGCGGCAACTACTAGGGGATGCAAGTTTGAAAACAACGACGGCAATAGTGCCGATGCAATGCAAATGATGCGATGATGAATGCAACACACAAATAAAACACAGCTGACTCGCAAAACAAGGAAGGCAAACGGAGCGTCGGTCTTGGGGCGTTACACTCCCAAGTGACACCTAACCAATCTAGGAGACACCACTCTCCAAAAGGTAATAGATGGTGTGTTGATGATGAACTCCTTGCTCTTGTGCTTCAAATGATAGTCTCCCCAACACTCAACTCTCTCTCACGGATTTCGATTTGGTGGAAAGATGGTTTGAGTGGAAAGCAACTTGGGGAAGGCTAGAGATCAAGATTTATGTGGTTGGAATGGAATATCTTGATCTCAACACATGAGTAGGTGGTTCTCTCTCGGAAAATGTATGCTGGAAGTGTAGGCATGTTCTGATGTCTCTCCTCACGAATGAAGAGTGGGTGGAGGGGTATATATAGCCTCCACACAAAATTCACCAGCTCGGTGAGACCGAATCAGAAAACTCGGTCAGACCGATTCAGTTCAAAATGTGAACGTTAGGCTTTTCGGTGGGACCAACATGTCACTCGGTGGGACTGATTTCATTAGGGTTAGGGCATAACGTAATCTCGGTGAGACTGATTACTCAAACTCGGTGGAACGACTTTGGTAATAAGCTAACCAGAGAGTTGGTCAGGCAAACTCGGTGGGACCGATTCGTTCATTTCGATGAGACCGAAATGTTACGAAGGGGAAACAGAGAGTTTGCAATGCGAACTCAATGGGACCGATCGCTCATCTCGGTTAGACCGAAATGTTATGAAGGGAAATAGAGAGTTTCCAATCCCATCTCAGTAAGACCGAGATCCCTATTGGTGAGACCGGATTGATTAGGGTTTTTGGCAGTGGCTATGTCAAATGAACTCGGTGGCGCCGGATAGAAAATTTTGGTGGGGCCGAGTTTGACTTTTGGTTGGGACATATGTGGATATGAGAAAGTGGTTGAGGGCTTTTGGAGCATATCACTAAGCATTTTGAGCAAGCAAGCCATTAAGCAACACCTCATCCCCTTTTAATAGTATTGGCTTTTCCTATGGACTCAATGTGATCTTGGATCACTAAAATGAAAATGTAGAGTCTTGAGCTTGAGCCAAAATGTGTCCTTAGCATTTTGAGGGGTCCACATTCCTAATCCATGCCATGCCAATCATTGAACTTTCTGAAATGATAATCTTGGAATAGCATTAGTTCAATGAGCTATATGTTGTTAGTAATTACCAAAACCACCCAGGGATTGTTGCACTTTCAAATTGTATTAACCGGAAACTTGATACATGTGTGGATATATAGACAAAACACCGTGTCCCTAGTAAGCCTCTACTAGACTAGCTCGCTAATCAAAGATGGTTAAGTTTCCTAACCATAGACATGTGTTGTCATTTGATAAACATGATCACATCATTAGGAGAACGATGTGATGGACAAGACCCATCTGTTAGCTTAGCATTATGATCGTTTAGTTTTATTGCTATTACTTTCTTCATGACTTATACATATTCCTTTCACTATGAGATTATGCAACACCCGGATACCGGAGGAATACCTTGTGTGCTATCAAGCGTCACAACATAACTGGGTGATTATAAAGATGCTCTACAGGTATCTCCGAAGGTTTTTTATTGGGTTGGCATAGATCGAGATTAGGATTTGTCACTTCGAGTATCGGAAAGGTATGTCTGGGCCCTCTCGGTAATGCACATCATGATAAGCCTTGCAAGCAATGTGACTAATGAGTTAGTTGCGGGATGATGCATTACATAATGAGTAAAGAGACTTGCCGGTAACGAGATTGAACTAGGTATGAAGATACCGACGATTGAATCTCGGGCAAGTAACATACCGATGACAAAGGGAATAACGTATGTTGTCATTACGGTTTGAACAATAAAGATCTTCGTAGAATATGTAGGAACCAATATGAGCATCCAGGTTCCTCTATTGGTTATTGACCGGATAGGTGTCTCGGTCATGTCTACATAGTTCTCGAACCCGTAGGGTCCGCACGCTTAACGTTCGATGATGATTTTGTATTATATGAGTTATGTGATTTGGTGACCGAATGTTGTTCGGTGTCCCGGATGAGATCGCGGACATGACGAGGAGTCTCGAAATGGTCGAGGTAAAGATTCATATATAGGACGATAGTATGCGGACACCGGAAGTGTTCTAGGGGTACCGGGTACGTATCGGGTCACCAGAAGGGGTTCCGGGCAACCCCCGGCAAGCTATATGGGCCTAATGGGCCAAGGGGGGAAACAGACCAGACACAAAGGGACTGGTGCGCCCCCCATATGAGCTAGCCAAATTGGAGAAGGAAAGGGGAAGAAGGAAAGGAAAAAGGGAATAGGATTCCCCCTTCACCCTCTTCCCTTCCTACTTCGAATAGGAATAGGAAAGGGGGGAGGCCGAATTGGGAGGACCCCAAGTAGGATTCCTCCTACTTGGGGCGCCCCCTTGGCTGCCTCTCCTCCCCTTCAACCTATATATATGTGAGGGGCACCGCTAGAACACACAACAAACATTGTAAGGCGTGTGTTGCGCCCCCCTCCATCGTTTACTCTTCCGGTCATATTGTCGTAGTGCTTAGGCGAAGCCCTGCGTGGATCACTTCACCATCACCGTCACCACGCCATCGTGCTGACGGAAATCTCCCTCGACACTTTGCTGGATTACGAGTTCGTGGGATGTCATCGAGCTGAACGTGTGCAGAACTCGGAGGTGCCGTACGTTCGGTGCTTGATCGGTCGGAACGAGAAGAAGTTCGACTACATCAACCGCGTTGTCAAACGCTTCCGCTTTCGGTCTACGAGGGTACGTGGACACACTCTCCCCCTCTCGTTGCTATGCATCTCCTAGATAGATCTTGCGTGAGCGTAGGAATTTTTTTGAAATTGCATGCTACGTTCCCCTACAGAGGAGCCCGTCACCGATTGGACTCTGACTCTGCAGCTGCTGCGAGGGCTCTCCCGCCGGTACCAGGTGATCGCTACGGTTTTACCCATGCAACACCCGTTTCCCTCCTTCAACCAGGCCCTCTCCCGTCTTGTACTCGAGGAGATCCAGCAGGACGCCCACGACCGCTTCGACGGCTCCACCGCCTTCACCATTGGCCTGGGCGGCGGCGGCTCTTCCTCCGGTGCTGGCTCCTTGTTCGGTGATCGCGATGACCGCGGCAAGGCACCGGCCGACATGGGCAACCCTGCGCGCGGTGGCTTTCCAGCTCACGGGCGCGGTCAGGGGCGCGGGCGTGGACGCGGCCAAGGCCACCACAGCCCCAACGGCGGGCACGCGGGCGGGCGCGGGCAGACCCATCTGGCTCCGGGGGGCCAGACCCCTTGGATGGGGTACTTTGCCCGTGGGGCGCACCCTTTCCGCCCCAAGGACGTACGCCACAGCACCCGCCCAACGCCCCGGGCATGCTTGGGCCTCGCCCCGGCAACCCCGCTCACGCCTACCCCGTCGTCTACCCCAGCGCTCCGTCGTCCTCCACCAACCCGCCACCACCGCCATCATGGGGCTAGGTCGGCTTGCTCGCCGCCATGAACAACATGTCCCTCCAACAGCAGGGCGGTGGCGGCGAATGGTACCTCGACTCCGGCGCCTCGTCCCACGTCACCGGGAATCCAGGTAACCTCGGATCGCCTTGTTCTCCATCAAAATCTTCCCCCTCTAGCATAATTGTCGGTGATGGATCCCATCTGCCCATTCTTGCCACTGGCTCGACCACACTCACCTCTCGCCCTTTCGACCTCAACAATATCCTTTACAATCCCCGCGTCGTCACTAACCTTATTTCTATCTGACGTTTTGCATTGATGATTCTGTTTCCATCTAATTTTACCCCTTTGCTTTTGTTCTGAAGGATCTAGCCACTCAGACCCCTCTCCTAACCTGCAGTAGCTACGGGCAGCTGTACTCGTTCTCCGGCGGCACCAACCCCCACTCCGCTGCTCTCTCCGCTACCATTGGCGATTTGTGGCATCGAAGACTTGGGCATCCCAGTGCTACCTCCCTTGCCCGCATGCACAACAACTTTTTTCCTTCCTATAATAAACCCTCTCACACGCTCGGGTCATGTGAGGCTTGTCAACTAGGTCGTCAGGCTAGATTGCCTTTTTCGGAGTCCATGTCCTTTACTTCTTATCCTTTTCAGCTCGTCCACTGTGATCTCTGGACCGCACCAATTGCAAGTTTCACTGGTTTTATGTACTACTTCATTGTCATGGATGATTTTACTCATTTTTCCTGGAGTTTCCCTCTTCGCCGCAAGTCTGACGCCACTCACTACCTTGAGCGTTTCTATGCTTATGTACTCATGCAATTCCACGTTGTTATACAATGCTTGCAATGTGACAATGGTGGGGAATTCCTCAGAGTTCGCCTCCGCACGTTTCTCTCCGATCGCGGCGCCGCTCTCCGGCTCTCCTGCCCTCACACTTCCACCAAAACGGCAAGGCCGAACGCGCCATTCGCTCAACCAACGATACCCTTTGTACTCTCCTTCTTCAAGCCAATATGCCGCCCGCTTTTTGGGTGGAAGCCCTCTACACCGCGACCTATCTCCTTAAAGTCCGTCACTCTCGTGCCATTGGCCACAACACTCCCTACTAGCTCCTGTTTATCGTCCATCCCGACTACTCCTCCATATGCACCTTTGGGTGCCTTGATACGTCTCCAACGTATCTATAATTTATGAAGTATTCATGCTATTATATTATCCATCTTGGATGTTTAATGGGCCTTACTATGCACTTTTATATTATTTTTGGGACTAACCTATTAACCCAGAGCCTAGTGCCAGTTTCTGTTTTTTCCCTTGTTTCAGTGTTTCACAGAAAGGAATATCAAACGGAGTCCAAATGGAATGAAACCTTCGGGAGCATGATTTTTGGAACGAACTTGATCCAAGAGACTTGGAGTTGAAGTCAGGGAAGCTTCGAGATGGCCACGAGGCAGGGAGGCGCGCCTGCCCCCTGGGCGCGCCCCCACCCTCATGGGCCCCTCTTGGCTCCCCTGACTGACTTCTTTCGCCTATATATATCCATATACCCTAAAAACTTCGGGGAACAGAATAGATCGGGAGTTCCGCCACTGCAAGCCTCTGTAGCCACCAAAAACCAATCGGGACCCTGTTTCGGCACCCTGCCGGAGGGGGGATCCCTCACCGGTGGCCATCTTCATCATCCCGGTGCTCTCCATGATGAGGAGGGAGTAGTTCACCCTCGGGGCTGAGGGTATGTACCAGTAGCTATGTGTTTGATCTCTCTCTCTCTCTCTCTCGTGTTCTTGATTCAGCACGATCTTGATGTATCGCGAGCTTTGCTATTATAGTTGGATCTTATAATGTTTCTCCCCCTCTACTCTCTTGTAATGGATTGAGTTTCCCCTTTGAAGTTATCTTACCGGATTGAGTCTTTAAGGATTTGAGAACACTTGATGTATGTCTTGCATGTGCTTATCTGTGGTGACAATGGGATATCACGTGATCTACTTGATGTATATTTTGGTGATCAACTTGCGGGTTCAGTGACCTTGTGAACTTATGCATAGGGGTTGGCACACATTTTCGTCTTGACTCTCCGGTAGAAACTTTGGGGCACTCTTTGAAGTACTTTGTGTTGGTTTGAATAGATGAATCTGAGATTGTGTGATGCATATCGTATAATCATACCCACGGATACTCGAGGTGACATTGGAGTATCTAGGTGACATTAGGGTTTTGGTTGATTTGTGTCTTAAGGTTTTATTCTAGTACGAACTCTATGATAGATTGAACGGAAAGAATAGCTTCGTGTTTTTTTACTACGGACTCTTGAATAGATCGATCAGAAAGAATAACTTTGAGGTGGTTTCGTACCCTACCATAATCTCTTCGTTTGTTCTCCGCTATTACTGACTTTACAGTGACTCTTTGTTGCATGTTGAGGGATAGTTATATGATCCAATTATGTTATTATTATTGAGAGAACTTGCACTAGTGAAAGTATGAACCCTAGGCCTTATTTCCTAGCATTGCAATACCGTTTACGCTCACTTTTATCATTAGTTACCTTGCTGTTTTTATATTTTCAGATTACAAAAACCTATATCTACCATCCATATTGCACTTGTATCACCATCTCTTCGCCGAACTAGTGCACCTATACAATTTACCATTGTATTGGGTGTGTTGGGGACACAAGAGACTCTTTGTTATTTGGTTGCAGGGTTGTTTGAGAGAGACCATCTTCAACCTACGCCTCCCACGGATTGATAAACCTTATGTCATCCACTTGAGGGAAATTTGCTACTGTCCTACAAACCTCTGCACTTGGAGGCCCAACAACGTCTACAAGAAGAAGGTCGCGTAGTAGACATCAAGCTCTTTTCTGGCGCCGTTGCCGGGGAGGTGAGTGCTTGAAGGTATATCTTTAGATCTTGCAATCGAATCTTTTAGTTTCTTGTTTTATCACTAGTTTAGTTTATAAAAGAAAACTACAAAAAAAAATGGAATTGAGTTTGTCTCATACGCTTCATCTTTTTAATATCTTTCGTGAGAATGATGGAATGGACAATTGTGCTCAAGTGCTAGGAGAAGAAATCTATATAATGTTCGGCACTAGATCTTTGAATGATGAGCATGATTGCAATGTTTTTAGTATGAACTCCTTGAGTATCCATGGTACTAATGATGATTGCACTAGTCATGATGAAAATATCTCTTATAAGCATGTCGATTTTTGTGGAGTGCATAGAGTTTGCAAGTACATACCAAATAGGGAAAATAGATTTTGCAAGAGGCATAAGTATTTAGAAACTAAATGGTTGCAAGAGAGGCTAGATGTTTGTGTTGAAAATTTAATATTTCTTCGCCATACTTGTGAACTTTGCAATGAACATGGTCATTTAAATATCAAATGCAAATTGTTTCATGATCGAATCGTGTCCAAAAATTGTGATGACTTGATTTCCCTTGCACATCATAATGAACTTAGTTTGCTTTTGGGTTATGAAGAAATGAAACGTCAAACTAAGCATATTCCAGAATATAACCTTGAGAAATTCCTCGATATTGATCTAGAAGAAATTTATATGTATTGTGCGGTGAATTGCATTGAAAATCCTTATATTGCAAATTACATAATGAAAAGAAAACAAATAGAAGATGAAGAGAATACTAACGAAAGGGAAGAGACTTCTCAATATTCTCCTATTATTTCTTATGATGAATCAGGTAACGAGGAGGAACCTTCTATTCAACCAATCTCATTAATAAGGAGCTCCAAAAAGAGGGTTCAACCCACACATGATGTGAAGAAGAAAAAGAAAAGACAGAGAAGCAAAGGTAGAAAGGTATCCCTCCCAAATGATGTTGCTCCTATTACTCATTGCGATGATAATTGCTATACTATTGGTGCTATCCATACTATTAATTATGAGAGTGATTATGCTTATGATATGAAAAGGCCCAAGCTTGGGGATGCTATGTTTGATGAGAATGACATGTTTGAGAATATATTTGCTGCAATTAATGTTTGTCCCAAGCTTGGGGATGCTATTTTTAATGAAGATGATATTTTTAGCCTCCCAAGTTTTGATGAGCAAATTTATTATGATGATAGCATGCCTCCTATTTATGATGATTATCGTGATGACACTTATGCTATAAAAAGTAGTGATGATTAAATTTAAAACTTGTCATGATTATGATTACCCCTTTTCTGAACATTACTCTTTTAATGTGGAAACAATTTATAGTATTCGATTCTCTTATGATACTCCTACTATTCCGAATGAGAAGAATTTTGCTTATGTGGGGAGTAATAAAATTTCTATGCTTGTAGATCATGAAAAGAATGCTTTATGTGATGGTTATATTGTTGAATTTATTCATGATGCTACTGAAAATTATTATGATGGAGTAATATATGCTTGTAGGAATTGCAATAATTTCAAGTTTCCTCTCCATGTTCTTAAAATCTTGAAGTCGTGCTTGGTTTGCCTTCCTATGCTAGTTCATTATTGTTCCCATAAGTTGTTTGCTCATAAAATCCCTATGCATAGGAAGTGGGTTAGACTTAAATGTGCTAGTCATATTCTTCATGATGCTCTCTTTATGTTTCAATTCTTATCTTTTATGTGAGCATCATTGAAATCACCATGCCTAGCTAGGGGCGTTAAACAATAGCGCTTGTTGGGAGGCAACCCAATTTTATTTTTGTTCATTTGCTTTTGCTCCTGTTTATTAATAAATAATTCATCTAGCCTCTGGTTAGATGTGGTTTTATGTTTTAATTAGTGTTTGTGCCAAGTAAGACCTATAGGATCTTCTTGGATGATAATTATTTGATCTTGCTGAAAAAGACAGAAACTTTATGCTCACGAAAACAATTTTTAAAAATCACCAGAAAGTGATAAAATACTTATTCCAATTGCAGTAGATCAATAATCAAATTATCTAGGTCGTCCTTTTGGCAGATTTTTCTGAGTTCCAGAAGTTTGCATTTGATGCAGATTACTACAGACTGTTCTGTTGTTGACAGATTCTGTTTTCTATGTGTTGTTTGCTTATTTTGATGAATCTATGAGTAGTATCGGAGGGTATGAACCATAGAGAAGTTGGAATACAGTAGATATTACACCAATATTAATTTAGAATGAGCTCACAACAGTACCAAAAGTGGTGATTTATTTTTTTATACTAACGGAGCTTACGAGTTTTCTGTTAAGTTTTGTGTTGTGAAGTTTTCAAGTTTTGGGTAAAGATTCGATGGACTATGGAATAAGGAGTGGCAAGAGCCTATGCTTGGGGATGCCCAAGGCACCCCAAGGCAATATTCAAGGACAACCAAAAGCCTAAGCTTGGGGATGCCCCAGATGGCATCCCCTCTTTCGTCTTCGTTCATCGGTAACTTTACTTGGAGCTATATTTTTATTCACCAGATGATATGTGTTTTGCTTGGAGCGTCATTTTATTTTCTTTTTTTTTGCTTGTTGTTTGAATAAAATACCAAGATCTGAAATTATAAAATGAGAGAGAGTCTTCATAAAGCTACATAATTATTTAACTACTCATTGATCTTCACTTATATGTTTTTGGAGTAGTTTGTCATTTACTCTTGTGCTTCACTTATATCCTATGAGTAAATAGTTGAATGATTCGAATGTCATAAATCTGAAATTATATATGTTTCATATGCCTTTCCCATGGGGAGTAATGCATTCACATATAATAAGTAGAGGTGGTAAATTTTTTGAAGGTTAGCAAACATTGTATTGGTCACTTGAACAATTCATGAAAGAATATTGAAGGAAGAGAGATTTCACATATAAATATACTATCTTGGACATCTTCTATGATTGTGAGCCCCATTAATTATTTTCAAACCCGAGCAAATTAGTTGAAGTTGGACAAGGAAGACAACATAATGAGTTATGCTTGGGTATATTTGTATAGAAGTTATATTGTTATGGATCCTCTAACATGTGGTGCTTGCTATTTAGAATCCTTTGCTAGCCAAAATATCTGTACTAAGCGGGAATACTGCTTGTGCATCCAAATTTCTTGAACCAAATTTCTTCCATGAGTGTCCACCATATCTACCTATATGCGGTATTTACCTGCCGTTCCAAGTAAATTTGCATGTGCCAAACTCTAAAACTTCAAATAATAATCTGTTTTGTATGCCCGAATCACTCATGTAGCGACTAGGGGCTGTCAGTATCTTCCATGCTAGGTGGGTTATTCTCACGATGAGTGGACTCCGCTCATCATTCACGAGAAAATGGCTGGTAACTGGGATGCCCAGTCCTATGATCAAAAGATCAAAAACAAATTCGCAATTAATTTAAACAAACTCCCCCAGGATTGTTGATAGTTGGACGGCACCCGTTGTTTCGGACAAGCTGTGCAGTGTGATTGTTGGTGGAGGGGGAGTAAAATCTTTACCTTTCTGTTTGGGAACCGCCTATAGTGTATGTAGTATGGAAGATATTGGGAACTCTTGGTCGTTATGTTGACAATGAAAGCATACCTCTCAAAATTATTTTCATCTCTGTTTTAGCTTCGAGCTCTGGCACCTCTGCAAATCCTTGCTTCCCTCTGCGAAGGGCCTATCTTTTACTTTTATGCAAGAGTCAGTAGCATTCCTTCTCATTCCAACCTACTTTTTAGTTGGCAAGCATCATGTGGTGGAGAAAGATCTAAGCATATATGGCCATTCAAATATATTTGATCATGAATTATTATTGTTGACAATTATCTATATGATAAATAAGTTGGGAGGCGAAACATTAAGCCCCTATCTTTCTCTGTGTTCGATGGATGCTATTTGTTCTAAAAATATGCTTTGAGTGGTAGCAATCATGGAAGACTAAATGGTAGTTGAGTATGTGAAGTTTGCTGAATCAAAGCTCTGACATAGACTCTTCCTGAAAATAAGATGAATTGCAATTGTTTGATGACTGAGAACATAGTTTGTTAGTTTTCAAGAAAGTTTATGATCTATACTTTAACATGTGAATAGCTTGTTACTTGATCATGAAAAGTTATATGAGTTGAGCTACTATTATGACATATAATGATGATAGAAAAGGTGATTGAAATTATCATTGATCAAACTTGTGCACCTTCTAGCATTCACACTTCATAAATTATTTCTTTTATCATTTACCTACTCGAGGACGAGCAGGAATTAAGCTTGGGGATGCTGATACATCTCCAACGTATCTATAATTTATGAAGTATTCATGCTATTATATTATCCATCTTGGATGTTTAATGGGCCTTACTATGCACTTTTATATTATTTTTGGGACTAACCTATTAACCCAGAGCCCAGTGCCAGTTTCTGTTTTTCCCTTGTTTCAGTGTTTCACAGAAAAGGAATATCAAACGGAGTCCAAACGGAATGAAACCTTCGGGAGCGTGATTTTTGGAACGAACTTGATCCAGGAGACTTGGAGTTGAAGTCAGGGAAGCTTCGAGGTGGCCACGAGGCAGGGAGGCGCGCCCCCACCCTCGTGGCTCCCCTGACCGACTTCTTTCGCCTATATATATCCATATACCCTAAAAACTTCGGGGAACAGAATAGATCGGGAGTTCCGCCGCCGCAAGCTTCTGTAGCCACCAAAAACCAATCGGGACCCTGTTCCGGCACCCTGCCGGAGGGGGGATCCCTCACCGGTGGCCATCTTCATCATCTCGGCGCTCTCCATGACGAGGAGGGAGTAGTTCACCCTCGGGGCTGAGGGTATGTACCAGTAGTTATGTGTTTGATCTCTCTCTCTCGTGTTCTTGATTCGGCACGATCTTGATGTATCGCGAGCTTTGCTATTATAGTTGGATCTTATAATGTTTCTCCCCCTCTACTCTCTTGTAATGGATTGAGTTTTCCCTTTGAAGTTATCTTATCGGATTCAGTCTTTAAGGATTTGAGAACACTTGATGTATGTCTTGCATGTGCTTATCTGTGGTGACAATGGGATATCACGTGATCTACTTGATGTATATTTTGGTGATTAACTTGCGGGTTCAGTGACCTTGTGAACTTATGCATAGGGGTTGGCACACGTTTTCGTCTTGACTCTCCGGCAGAAACTTTGGGGCACTCTTTGAAGTACTTTGTGTTGGTTTGAATAGATGAATCTGAGATTGTGTGATGCATATCGTATAATCATACCCACGGATACTCGAGGTGACATTGGAGTATCTAGGTGACATTAGGACTTTGGTGTATTTGTGTCTTAAGGTGTTATTCTACTACGAACTCTATGATAGATTGAACGGAAAGAATAGCTTCGTGTTTTTTTACTACGGACTCTTGAATAGATCGATCAGAAAGAATAACTTTGAGGTGGTTTCGTACCCTACCATAATCTCTTCGTTTGTTCTCCGCTATTACAGACTTTGGAGTGACTCTTTGTTGCATGTTGAGGGATAGTTATATGATCCAATTATGTTATTATTGTTGAGAGAACTTGCACTAGTGAAAGTATGAACCCTAGGCCTTATTTCCTAGCATTGCAATACCGTTTACGCTCACTTTTATCATTAGTTACCTTGCTGTTTTTATATTTTCAGATTACAAAAACCTATATCTACCATCCATATTGCACTTGTATCACCATCTCTTCGCCGAACTAGTGCACCTATACAATTTACCATTGTATTGGGTGTGTGGGGGACACAAGAGACTCTTTGTTATTTGGTTGCTGGGTTGTTTGAGAGAGACCATCTTCAACCTACGCCTCCCATGGAATGACAAACCTTAGGTCAGCCACTTGAGGGAAATTTGCTACTGTCCTACAAACCTCTGCACTTGGAGGCCCAACAACGTCTACAAGAAGAAGGTTGCGTAGTAGACATCATGCCTCTGCTTCCCCAACACGTACGCCACCATGCCGCACAAGCTCGCACCGTGATCTGTCCGTTGTGTCCTGCTCGGCATGCCCCTTGAGCACAAAGGGTCTCGCTGCATGTACCTTGCGACGCGACGTGTTATCACCTCCCACCATGTAATTTTTGACGAGAGCACGTTCCCGTACGCCTCCCCATCGCCCAGCCACACCGACGCACGAGAAAACCGCGCCCCCACCGCAGAAAATCTGGCTCCTCCCAACCCACCGCAGGCGATCCACCTCGGATCACCCGCCCTGCCACTTCCACCCACACCGGCCGCTTCGGGATCCCCCGCACCTACCGCCTACCCCACTCCGCCCGCCCCGTCACGGATGCCGCACTCGCCAATCGCACGCCCCCCAAGTCCCACTCACGGCCCCACGCCCACTACTAGCCACGAGGGCGAATCTTCCTCGTCCACCACACCCAGCTTGCCTCCCACTGGCTCGTTCTCCACCAATCCCAACTCCCGCATGCATGCAGAGACACCTCCACCTACGCCGCCCGCACTTGCAGCTCTACCGCCGCGCGCTGTACCTGTAGCTCCCCCCAAAAACCTGCACCGCATGCGTACGCGCGCCAAGTCTGGCTTCGTTCAACCTCGCAAGCTCATGGCAGTCTCCATGCCTTCTCCTGCCAACTCCCCCATCCCTGCCAACTATAAAATCGCACTACGAGATCCTAACTGGTACAATGCCATGCTTGAGGAGTACAATTCTTTGGTGCAAAACAAGACATGGTCCTTGGTTTCTTGTCCTGCAGGTGTAAACTTGGTGTCGGGGAAGTGGATCTTTCGCCACAAACTACATCCGGACGGGTCCCTCGCTCGCTACAAGGCCCGTTGGGCGTTGCGCGGCTTCACACAGCAACCCGGGGTGGACTACGGCGAAACCTTCAGCCCGGTTGTGAAGTCGGCCACCATACGCGTCATCTTGAGCCTCGCCGTCAGCAACAACTAGGCCATCAACCAGCTCGACGTCAAGAACGCGTTCCTCAACAGGACGCTTGATGAGGTCATGTACAGTCAGCAGCCAGCCGGCTTCGTCAACAGCTCACACCCGCAGGCCGTGTGCAAGCTTCACCGATCGCTCTACGGGCTCGAACAGGCGCCTCGTGCTTGGTTTCACCGGTTCACCTCGTTCCTCACCACAGTGGGCTTCGTCACTTTGCGCAGTGACTCGTCGTTGTTCATTCTCCGCCGTGGTTCAACGGTTGCCTGCCTCCTTCTCTATGTTCATGACATAATCCTTACTGCTAGCTCCGCTCCGCTCCTCGCCTCCATCACCACTGCCCTCGCCAACGAGTTCTCCATGACCAACCTCGGCGCCCTCCACCACTTTCTCGGCATCAATGTCCACCGTAGTGCTCGCGGGCTCTTCCTATCTCAGCAGCAGTACACTCTCGAGATCCTCGATCGCGCCTCTATGCTGAACTGTAAGCCCATCGCCACTCCCACGGACACCAAAGCCAAACTCTCCGCCACCGCCGGTGATCCTGCGCCCGACCCATCTCTCTTCCGCGGTCTTGCAGGCGCGCTTCAGTACCTTACACTCACGCGCCCTCATATCACCTACCCCGTGCAGCAAGTCTGCCTGGCCATGCACTCGCCACGCACGCCTCATGTCGCCCTGCTCAAGCGCATCCTCCGCTACCTCCGAGGGACTCTGCACCTCGGGCTTCATCTACGGGCATCGGCGTCCTCTCATCTCGTGGCATACACTGACGCGGACTGGGTCGGGTGTCCAGACACCCGTCGTTCGACGTCCGGATACTGCATGTACCTCGGCGACAATCTTATCTCCTGGTCGTCCAAACGGCAAGCTACGGTCTCCCGCTCCAGCGTGGAAGCGGAGTACAAGGCCGTCGCCAACGCGGTTGCTGAATCGTGCTGTCTCCGGCAACTCCTTCAGGAGATCGGGCGCCCACCCACTCGGGCCACGGTCGTCTACTTCGACAACATCTCGGCGACGTACCTCTCCTCCAACCTGATTCAGCACCAACGGACGAAGCACGTCGAGATCGATCTACACTTCGTCCGCAACCGCGTGGCTTTCGGAGATGTGCGCGTGCTCCATGTACCTTCTACATCGCAGTTCGCCGACGTGTTCACGAAGGGGCTGCCGACCAGCGTTTTCCAGGAGTTCCGGTCCAGCCTCAACGTCGTCGAGGACCCCGTTTCAGCTGGTGGGGGTGGGGGGGGGGGGGGGGGCCTGTTGGGAAACGGCTACATCAGCACCCACCTGACCGGTTCTCAAGGTCAACCCAGCTCCTCACGATGCCCGCATAGGCAGCGTCTGTTACGCACGTCGCCCCGAGTGGCGCTCGTGCCCGTTGTGTAATCCCCTGTATATATTGTACTCTTGCGATATGAATCAATACACTGTGAATTACACTTTCCAACTAATATATGGGTACCATTACCCGAAAATTCACCATGTCGACAACATATCTAGTAAGTACACAAGAGCATGCATCTTGACTGTTCTGGGACTGCCAATTTGCCCAAGATTGTTGGCGATCAATTCTTCAAAATAGGTTGAGGGGCATATCTTTATTTCATGAGATCATGCTTACCTAACACTCTGTGCTCTTCCCAAATACTACATTGCAATGGAAATTATCATTTTGGGAATTGGGATGCTGGAGCGGTTGGATCCAGAGAAATGGGAAAATCTTCGGAAGTGAGGTGCCAACCATTCTTTCTTGGAGCTTTTTTTTTATTTGCTTAAGCAAGATCTTCTAAATCTGCAACATAGGATTACAGGCAAGCATTTGGAGTCTTTAAAGGGTTAGATCGACACTCATACTATGTGATCATGTTAGGAAGAACTGGCATTGGTTAGGCTGGGTGTCCTTTAGTTTCTCTTTTTCTTCTTTTTATTCCCCCTCTTGTAATTATTTGACTATTTTCATTTATATAAAAATTGTCGTAAAGCAATTGTTCTACAGTTCCGTACTTAAAAAAGATATCTGGTACACCGGGGTTGTAGCGCACACGCCACACGTAGTCTCACTATCTGAAAGCTGTTAAAATTCAGGTATAAAAATATAGCGTGTGCCTTTGGATCAAAATCTAAAACACATGTCGAGAAAAGGAAAACCTTTATGTAGATAGTAGCTAACTGGACTGTGAATTCAACCCATTAGTGTTATCGGAGCTGAATTATCATTTTTGTTTCTCAAGTTGTGTTTTGATTTTGGATTTGATTCTTTCTAGGATATTATGTAAATGCTATTTCTACGCACTAGTTTCCTAATCGAAGCTCCAGTCGGCTCCAACAAAGTAGAGCTTTGGCTTGACTATTGGGTACTTCATCTATGTATGGTACTCCTGATTTTGTTGACCGGGCGTTCTAATGCTTAGTCACACACCCTTAATCACACGTGTCCGTGCATGATGTTAACCGTTGGCCGTCTTATGGACGGTCGATTTCTTCATTACTTTTCTGGTGCCTTAATTTCCATTGATTGGATCAGAGAAGAACTTCCGCCATTGTTGGGTGGACGGTCCTGTCGAGGGACAGCATGCATGCACCTCTTGGCTCTTGCTAGTACCTCTCTTTGTGCCTCGGGCGGTCGGGCCTCAGCTAGAACACACGCACAAGGAGACTAGTACTACGCGCTAGTTTTAGTCCATCATGTCGGCATGATCGATATGATTTCACGATTATCTTCTCGCGTGTGCGGTACTCCGGTGGACGTGGGAGGCAGACAACGAGAATTTTCGTAACTTGGACGAGTAGTACGTATATTCTAGCTCGGGAACTTGACCCGTTTCGAGTGGAGGAGATGGACACGGTGCTGGATGCAGCGGACTCGTAGTACTATTAAAGGGGTGGCACCCTAAAAAAAAGATGGGGGTGGCTACGGAGTTTCAGGTTGGAGTGGATATTGCGAACCAAGGAGGACGGTAATATCCCAGTTCACCAGATTTAAGGCCTAGACTTGACGCTGCTGCTCGTATTTTTTAGAATTTATTTTAGACTTTCAGCAATGTTCATTCAATGAAAGAAGACGTTCATGTCGAATGCGAGGCGTCTAGGATGACTTCGTAAAATCTTAAGATGCTATGTCCGCACAGTCTCTCGAGGTGCTCATAAGAGGAAGGTGTGCGCGTGTGTTTATAGGAGTGAGTGTATGATCGTGTGTATGAGTGACTTCGATTGTACTGTGTTAAAAAAAAGCTTAGAGTGGATATCGCTCCAAACTACCTTCGGTGACACGTAAATTTTTGAGTTAATGAAGTGGCACTATATTGAGCCTGAATTTAGCTGGCGATTCTATAGCTACCTGTGCACACATGGCGACATTTGGTGTTCAAGATGGGCCAAGAGGGCCTTTTCCCATAACGCCGACCAAACAATTCAGCATCTTTAATTGGACTTAGCAAATCCAGTTACTTATATGTCCGTAGACGCATCCTGGCACGCCTATAGATGCAGTTGGACCGTCCTTCGTATGTCCTGCTCGTCAGCCACATGCCACAAACCCGGACCCTCAAATACATGCAAATCCATGCTAGCCCATCATACACGTCAATATCGCACGTACATAACAAATATTGGTCGAAAGTACATAGCCCTTACATAAACTTGATATTCAGTGCATAACTCAAAACATTAGCTCTTTGTTTTCATTGCGGGTCTACATATGCTTCACAAGGTCATTGAATAGTTGCGCGTGCACCTGATGATCTCGAAGATTCTAATGCATCTGCAGAAAGTTCATGAGCTGATTGCATCTTGATCTACTGGGATTTAGACTTATTCTCTAGGTGCTTCAAAATCGTTGGTTTGAGCTACCCCGCAATCCTCATCCACGACAATTATATTATGCAAAATAACACAACATGTCATCGGCTGTCACAAAGTTTTTTATTCCCACATATTGCAGTTCCACGAACAATTTCTCAACGAGCTTGAAGCACTTTGAATGCCCTCTCGACATCCTTCCTATTTGCCTATAGCATTGTTGCAAAGTGGCTTTATTTATTGCCTTATGGTTAAGATATGGTCTTCACAAATGCCTCCCATTGAGGATGGATGTCATCTCAAGGTAGTACCTCACCTTGTACTCCCGGCCGTTAACAGTGTAATTGCATGACGGCGATTACCCGTTACAAAGCCTTTTGAACATGGGAGATCATTGAATCACATTGATGTTGTTGCGAGAACCCCGCATTCCAAAGAAAGCGTGACAAATCATCATAAGCCATGTGATGTCACTGCTTCAACTATGATGGTGGACTCTTTGGCGTCACCTTCATAAATTCCACGGAAACCGTGGGGCAGTTCTTTCATTGTCAATGCATGCAATCAATTGATTCAAGCATTCCTGAAAAACCTCCTGCCTCTTCAATAGCCAACAACTTTTCTGTGTCATACTTTCATGCACATTTGGTTCTCTCGGATACTCTGCTCCAAACACTTGCACCACAGCACGGGCAAACCTGACAGTAGTCTTCAGGCATGTGCTCTCCCTCTCCGGACCATCTCACCAATGGCATCGACGGCAGTATCAAGTGCAAGCATCCTCAGAGCAGTCGTGCATTTCTGCTTAGCAGAGAAAAGAAGTTTGTCGCAACAATCCCTGGTGAGCTTGAAGTAGTCATGGTATGCCTCCACACCCTCCACAACGCAAAAAAATAATGGTTTGCGCATATGAAAACGACAATGAAACCATGGATCATCCAAGAAAGTTGGGTCCGGAGCAAACTAGTCCTTGTATAACAGTCGTGCTCTAGAGACCCTATCCCGATTAATAACTCTTCTCCCTTTGACTGAGCCCTTAAAATTGAGAATATGCTCCATTTCCTATTGCGCGCTCACGAGCATGATCATATCCACTTCTTCTTCCAAATCCGATGAATGGAAGAATTCATTTTCATTCATTTTATCAAGCTCCGTTAGTCCATATGACTCGTCCAACGAGGCATCGGAATCCATAGTTTTCCCTACGAATAAATGACAAAAAACTTGGTCGGACAATGTGTCGAACACATCAAGTGCAAGGTGTAGGCTGAAAGTTCTTGGACGTACCGCAGTGCCATCCAAGCCGCGACGATGTCTGCGGCGACGAGTACGGATGGGGGATTGCAGTGCCGGTGTTGACGGTGCTGAGGCTCAGAACAGCGGCGGAGCAAGGGTGGCGGCAGAGCAATGAGACGTCTGGCACGAGGAGGGGGGAGAGGGGATAGAACAAATGAAGTCGGTAGGCCGGGGGAAGAATTTGGTGTAATTTGTCGAGGTGTAGGGTCCCACGTGCGGACGCGCCCGGTCGCGCTCAGACCTCCATATATCCGTGCTACATTTGGGGTGAATATGAAGGATGTCGGTCAGCACGGACATTTGAGGCTCGTTTGAGGCGCCCGTCTAAATCACATTTTTTTGACCGGTCAGTGACGACGGTGTCCGCCTAGGCGTTTAGAGGGGTTTGAGGCCCCGAGACGTAGATGTGGTTATGCCTTGAAAGCTTAATAGTTCCTCCAGTCAACTTCTTTTTTCTTTTGAGATATTCCTCCTATCAACTTGACCCATCATCATTGCAGTTTTTTTAGGGCAATCATCATTGCGCTTGCTTCATGTGAAAATACAATCTGTTTGGTGGAATGGATCGCATGGGCCAAGTTGCTACTCTAGGGCCACAATCATGGACTGAGAAAGGCGATAATAGATAATCCGGGGAGCGATTTTCACTGGTCTCTCTTTTTTTTCTTTTTTTCTCGTCTTTCTTTGTTTATTTCTCGGTTTTCATGTGTGTGTTTTTTTTTCTGCTTTTCTGTCCTTTTCGGTTTTCTTCCTTTGTTTTTATTTTGTTTGTTTCTTGGTTTTCATCTTTTTCTTATTTTTCTTTGTTTCTTTCTCGGATTTTGAATACATGATCAAAATTATTTTCTATACATGTTTTTAACATTATTCAAATACAGTATTAACATTTTTTATTAGATGATCAATAATTTTATATACATTTTAATAATTTTTAAATACTTGATTAACATTTTTCTAATACAAAAATAATATTTTTTTAATGCATGGTCATTTATTTTTCTATACACAATTAATATTTTTCAAATGTTTGATTGAAGTTATTCAAAATGAAAAACTAACTATTTTTAATATATGGATATTGCCACTTTCTGCCTCCGCTATGAATATAAGAAAAAACTGGTTTACGCTTGTATGATACCTAGTTGTTTTTAGGGTATATACTTAAAAAAATTTGTGAGGATAATACATATTTTTTTAGAATGTAGCAATAATATTTTTTGTATGATTCATCCACTATTAGACATTTGATACATCTCCACCGGGGTATGTTGTATAGATATTCATGTTTATATGAACGTAACATATCATCTGTCGAGGTATTTAGTTTATGTATATGTATCCACTTATAAAAAGGTAGTGCCATTTATGGGTATATCCCAATAAATTTCACATCGAGGTATTTACAGAAATATCTTAAGCATGCACTGGTTTTTTTTTTCAAAAACTTGAGTATCCACTTACAAATATATTGGACATCATTTGTAGGTATCTGATACCTAGAATAAATCATAGGGTATATACGTCCATGCAAATTATTTGGAATAAATTGTAAGGTATAACCTTTGTAGGTATACCTAAAATAAATTGTCGGGTATATACGTCTGTAGGTATATAATCACTATTAGGAAAAACCTTATACACAGAACATTAGCAGTAGCTCGATAAAATGAAGCGCTACTGCTACTTACCAGTAGCGCGTGTCAAGAGAACGCGCTACTGCTATACACATAGCAGTAGCGCGTCTACGGGAAACGACGCTATTACTAATATTGCCCCACTGTTGCCGCCAGGATAAGTATAGTAGTAGCGCTTTCCTTTAAAACGCGCTACTGCTAGGTAGTTTAGTGGTAGCGCTTTCTCCTAACACGCGCTACTGCTATGTAGTTTATCTTCTCCGCCCCGTCCGCCCCTCACTCTCCCCCACTCCCACTCTCACTCTCCCACGCACCCCGTCGTCCGCTGCCGACGTTCGGCCATCCCGCGCCGCCGCCGTTCGCTCCTCCTTCCTCGGTATGTGGCGAGCCTCCTCCCTCCTCCTCCCACTGCCCTCCTCCCTCCTCCTCCCATCGCGCCCTCCTCCCTCCTCCCCCGCCGCGCCCTCCTCCCTCCTGCGGCCGTGACCCTCCTCCCTCCTCCTCCGGCAGCCCTCGTCCCCCTCCTCCTCCTCCCTCCTCCCACCCCTCCTCCCTCTTGCCTCCCTCCGTCTCTCCTCACTGAACTGTTCTTGCATAATGTAGTTTTTTTTACTGTTTTTAGTAAGTGTTTAATAGAAGTAGTTTGTTGAATAAGTGGTTAATATAACTAGTTTATTTATAGTAAGTGCTTAATATAACTAGTTTATTTAGTAAGTGGTTAATAGAACTAGTTTATTTAGTAAGTACTTAATAGAACTAGTTTATTTAGTTAATGCTTAATAGAACTAGTTTAGAGAGAGAGACCTATGTTGGCAAATTTAGTTATGTTAGGATCATATATAAGATATTTTGAAATGTTTTTGTTCATATGTTCAACCATTGAAATGCAATGACCATCAAGTTTGAATGCTCATATGATGTAGATATAAACACGTATATCTAGTGTTGCTCAAATAGGATATGTGCTTGCCCAAGTGGCCATGTTTGCAGGGAACACCTCCGAGTGGCCTATGTTTTGCCGGAGTGTTGATTCATTTCCGTTCCAACAAATTTCAGGCGCTCGATATATCCTTTTTCAGCAAAGGTCATGCTGGATTTTTCTGTGAATTTTGGCATGACTTGTGCTAGAATATGTAGGAAATATCGTGTGGCCCAAATTTTCTAGAAAGATAATTAAACGACATTCGGGTTGACTTTAAGTCTGTCGAGTGAGTGAGGGAGAAAGTCTGCACCATATATATATATATATATATATATATATATATATATATATATATATATATATATATATGAGAGAGAAGAAGAATCCTGACTGTTGTCGTGGGGGGTCGTTGAGGGAGTCCTGGATTAGGGGGTCCTCGGGTGTCCGGGCTACTGTATGTGGGCGGGACTGATGGGCCGTGAAGATACAAAGTAGAAGGCTTTCCCTTGTGTCCGGGTAGGACTCCCCTGTGCGTGGATAGCAAGATTGGTGTCCGGATATGTAATTTCCTTCTTCCACAAACCGACTCTGTACAACCCTAGGCCCCTCCGGTGTGTATATAAACCGGAGGGTTTAGTCCATAGAGGCTATCAGAATTCTCATAGGCTAGACATCTAGGGTTTAGCCATTACGATCTCGAGGTAGATCAACTCTTGTAACCCCTATACTCATCAAATACAATCAAGCAGGACGTAGGGTTTTAGCTCCATTAAGAGGGCCCGAACCTGGGTAAAACATCGCGTTCCCTTTGTCCCTTGTTACCTTTGATCCTCAGACGCACAGTTCGGGACCCCGTACCTGAGATCGGCCGGTTTTGACACCGACATTGGTGCTTTCATCGAGAGTTCCTTTGTGTTGTCAATAGAAGGATCGATGGCTCGCCTTGTCATTAATGACGATATTACTTCTGGAGGACCCTAACTCCAGGATAGGTCCTCCAGCTCGGCGGTTTTACCATGGGCACTCGCTCGGCCGTTAAGCCAACGGTGGCCCCCACAATCGCCAAACATCATCTCCGCATCAGCCTTGAACACTCCGAAAAGATGGATCCGGCAGATGTCTCGTCCTTGAATGAGCTGCTAGATCGCATCGCCGCCTTGGGGGTCGCAACAGACTATGATCGGATTGGGCTTAAACCCGATCAGAGGGGGATCAAGTCCCCACCGATCACCCATCTGGTAGCGGTCGTTGAGGAACGAGCCGAGAATGCTTCTTTCCCTAAGTTAAGAACCAGCTATGTTCGGATTTCCGAGCCTTGCGAGCCGGATACCCATCCTCGGGAAGAGACTTTATGTCCTCCGAACATAGGATCAGCATTGAGCCCGGAAGTCACCAGGACCTTCCTGATCCTGAACTGGTGACCTCGGAGATTCTTCAAGCTCCGGATCCAATCGTGGATTAGGATTCAGATTTTAGCCCGCCCACCCACCACAATCAATACTCCCCAAGTAATTCAGGCTCTCCAGACATATGTGACCTAATGTATGTACGGCAACAACCTCATGAAATGGTCCATCACTTTTGGGCCAGATTCCTCCTTGTTAAAAACAAGATTAAAGATTGCTGCGACGACCACGCAGTTTCAGTTTTTTGCCGTAACTGTACGGACGAGGGAATTCTCAATGCCCTCAACCGCCGCCGCATACAGCACTTTACAGATTTGGCACACATAGTACGGAAGTACTGCGCGATGGAAAGCGCATGGAAAGCCCAGACAACCCGGTGGGAACCCCCTGCCTTTAAGCAACCCACCGTACGGGCAAAACGGATGCACCCTTACGAAGCATCCGACCACAAGCCCATTAACAAGAAAACAAACCCTTCACGGGATATAGAACCGTCCTTGACGAACTACTCGACAAGCCTTGTCAGATACATACGACGCTGAGCATCGAACCAACGCATAGCCTTCGGGCATGTTGGGTACTCCGGCAAGTGGCTAAGAGCGGTGAGGCTATCCTCACCAGTACTACTCCAGAGAAGCATTCTTCGGAGGATGACGATTTCAATGCCTTTACGATCTTTGAGACCTTATCTTCAAATAATCGGCGCAAACGGGCGCTCCGCGACCTCGCCGAAGTCAACCAAGTAACCGCAATGAAGCATTGGAGCGATACGGCCATAGCTTTCGCCGCCGACGACGAACCAAGGGCCCGATCAGCCCAAGCACTAGCCGCCTTGGTCTTAAACCCAATTTTGGATGGCTTTTGACTCACCAAAGTGCTCATGGACGGCGGTAGCAGACTTAACCTCATCTACGAAGATACGCTCGACAAAATGCAAATGGACAAGAGTCGCATCGAGCAAAGAAGTGCCACCTTTCGAGGTATTATCCCCAGTCGAGAAGCACGATGCTCGAGGAAAATTAAACTCTATGTAGTATTCGGCACGCGTGATAACTACAGGTCCGAAGAGTTGCTCTTCCACGTGGCCCCTTTCAATAGCGGATATCACGCCCTTTTGGGGCGGGACACCTTCGCACGCTTCCAAGCCATACCCCATTACGGGCACATGAAGCTTAAAATGACAGGGCCAACGGAGTAATCACTATCACCAGCGATCCGGATATAGCACTCCGTGCCGAAAACAAAACCGCATCCTTGGCCCTCGAGGCACTATCCGAGGCCCTCGCGGCCGAAGAGTTAACCACTCTGCGTTCCACAGTGGACAAAGACGATGTAATCCTCGACAAGAGGCCCAAATCCACCTCTTTCAAACCAGCAGATGAAATAGTCAAATTTCAAGTGCACCCGACGGATCCTAACAAAACAACATCCATTGGAGCACAGCTGGATCCGAAGGTCGACGCCACCTTACGAGCGTTCCTGCGTGAAAATTGGGACATCTTTGCCTGGAATCCTTCGGATATGCCCGGAATCCCACGCAGACTGGCCGAGCATAGCCTCAACATAATAAAGGGGTCCAAACCAGTCAAGCAAACGCTGCGGCGATTTTCCAAACCCAAACGAGAAGCTATGGGGGAGGAGCTAGCTAAACTACTTGAGTTCGGGTTCATCAAAGAGATCAAGCACCCGGACTGGCTAGCCTGGTCATGGTGCCGAAGAAGGATAAATCATGGCGCCTTTGTGTCAATTTCAAATACCTCAATAAGGCTTGCCCTAAGGACCCCTTCCCACTGCCCTGCATTAACCAAATCATTAACGCAACTGCAGGCCACGATTCATTGTGTTTCCTCCACGCCTACTCCACATACCATCAGATTAAGATGGAGTCCGACCAGGCCGCAACGGCATTTATTACCCCGTACGGGCCTTTCTGCTTCAACACTATGCCCTTCGGGCTAAAAAACGCTGGCGCCACTTACCAACGCATGATTTAAACATGTCTGGAAAAACAGATTGGCAAAACAGTGGAGGCATATGTGGACGACGTGGTCATCAAGACTAAACACGTCGAATCATTGGTGGACGATCTGCGCCTCACATTTGACAACCACCGAACATATGACATACGGCTCAATCCGGAAAAATGTGTCTTCGGCTTTCCAGCCGGGAAACTGCTCAGGTACATTGTTTCCAATAGAGGAATCGAAGCAAACCCAGCCAAAATCCAAGCCTGTCACAATTGGCTACGCCAACAGACTTAAAGCAGGTCCAAAAACTAGCTGGGTGTGTGGCAGCCTTATGCCGCTTCATCTCCAGATTGGGATAAAAGGCGCTACCACTTTATCGACTGCTCCAGCGCACCCCGACCACTTCGAATGGACGGACGCGGCTACAGCTGGATTGGAAGAAATAAAAACTTTGTTCGTAGGTAACCTAATCCTAGTCGCACCAAGTGTTGGCGAGCCTATGTTGCTCTATCTATCCGTGACTCACCAGGTAGTGAGCGCCGTACTCGTCGTTGAACGAGAGGAAGAGGGACATAAATTCCCCGTCCAGAAGCCGGTGTACTATGTATCGGCGGTCCTTACACCATGCAAATCTGAAGGAAATATGCCCTAGAGGCAATAGTAAAGTTGTTATTTATATTTTCCTATAGCATGATAAATGTTTATTATTCATGCTAGAATTGTATTAACCGGAAACTTAGTACATGTGTGAATACATAGACAAACAGAGTGTCACTAGTATGCCTCTACTTGACTAGCTCGTTAATCAAAGATGGTTAAGTTTCCTAGCCATGGACAAAGAGTTGTCATGTGATGAATGGGATCACATCATTAGATAATGATGTGATTGACTTGACCCATCCGTTAGCTTAGCACGATGATCGTTTAGTTTGTTGCTATTGCTTTCTTGATAACTTATACATGTTCCTATGACTATGAGATTATGCAACTCCCGAATACCGGAGGAACACTTAGTGTGCTATCAAACATCACAACGTAACTGGGTGATTATAAAGATGCTCTACAGGTGTCTCCAATGGTGTTTGTTGAGTTGGCATAGATCGAGATTAGGATTTGTCACTCCGATTGTCGGAGAGGTATCTCTGGGCCCTCTCGGTAATGCACATCACTATAAGCCTTGCAAGCAATGTGACTAATGAGTTAGTTATGGAATGATGCATTACGGAACGAGTAAAGAGACTTGCCGGTAACAAGATTGAACTAGGTATTGAGATATCGACGATCAAATCTCGGGCAAGTAACATACCGATGACAAAGGGAACAATGTATGTTGTTATGCGATTTGACCGATAAAGATCTTCTTAGAATATGTAGGAACCAATATGAGCATCCAGGTTCCGCTATTGGTTATTGACCGGAGATGAGTCTCGGTCATGTCTACATAGTTCTCGAACCCGTAGGGTCCGCACGCTTAACGTTCGATGACGGTTGGTATTATGAGTTTATGTGTTTTGATGTACCGAAGGTTGTTCGGAGTCCCCGATGTGATCACGGACATGACAAGGAGTCTCGAAATGGTTGAGAATAAAGATCGATATATCGGAAGGCTATGTTTGGACATCGGAATGGTTCCGGGTAAGTTCGGGCATTTACCGGAGTACCGGGGGGTTACCGGAACCCCCAGGGGAGTCTATGGGCCTTATTGGGCCTTAGTGGGAGAGAGGAGGAGGCGGCCAAGGTTGGGGCGCGCCCCCCAAGCCCAGTCCGAATTGGGGTGGGGGGTCTGCTACCTGTTGAGCATGCGTTGGTTTTCCCTTGAAGAGGAAAGGGTGATGCAGCAAAGTAGCGTAAGTATTTCCCTCAGTTTTTGAGAACCAAGGTATCAATCCAGTAGGAGACTACATGCAAATCGCCTAGTACCTGCACAAACAATTAAGAACCTTGCAACCAACATGATAAAGGGTTGTCAATCCCTTCACGGCCACTTGCAAAAGTGAGATCTGATAAAGATAATAAGATAAATATTTTTGTTATTTTTGTTGTATAGATTGGAAAATAAAGATTGAAAAATAAACGGCGACATAAATAGCTAGTTGACGGGAAACTAATATGATGTTAAATAGACCCGGGGGCCATAGGTTTCACTAGTGGCTTCTCTGAAGATAACATATATTACGGTGGGTGAACAAATTACTGCTGAGCAATTGATAAAAAAGCGCATAGTTATGATGATATTTAAGGCAATGATCATGAATATAGGCAACGCGTCCGTGTCAAGTAGACCGAAACGATTCTGCATCTACTACCATTACTCTACACATCGGCCGCTATCCAGCATGCATCTAGAGTATTAAGTTCATAATAAGAACAGAGTAACGCATTAGGCAAGATGACATGATGTAGAGGGATAAACTCAAGCAATATGATATAAACCCCATATTTTTATCCTCGATGGCAACAATACAATACGTGTCGTTTCCCTTTCTGTCACTGGGATCGAGCATCGCAAGATTGAAACCAAAGCTAAGCACTTCTCCCATTGCAAGAAATATCAATCTAGTAGGATAAACTAAATCGATAATTCGAAGAGACTTGGAAAGATATCAAATCATGCATATAAGAATTCAGAGAAGAATCAAATATTATTCATAGATAATCAAGTTCATAAACCCACAATTCATCGAATCTCGGCAAACACACCGCAAAAGAGTATTACATCGAATAGATCTCCAAGAAGATCGAGGCGAACTTTATATTGAGATCCAAAGAGAGAGAGAGAAGAAGCCATCTAGCTAATAACTATGGACCCGAAGGTCTGTGGTAAACTACTCACACATAATCGGAGAGGCTATGGTGTTGATGTAGAAGGCCTCCGTGATCGATTCCCCCTCCGGCAGAGCACCGAAAAAGGCCCCAAGATGGGATCTCACGGGTATAGAAGGTTGCGGCGGTGGAAAAGTGGTTTCGTGGCTCCCCTGGATGTTTTCAGGCTATAAGAGTACATATAGGCGAAAGAAGTAGGTCGGTGGAGCTGCGAGGGGCCCACGAGGGTGGGGGGCGTGCGTACCCCCCCGGGGCGTACCCTCCTGCCTCGTGGCTAGCTTGCTGGTTCCTTGACTTCCACTCCAAGTTTCCTGGATTGCGTTTGTTCCAGAAACGATCCCCGCGAAGGTTTCATTTCGTTTGGATTTCTTTTGATATTCCTTTTCTGCGAAACACTGAAATAGGCAAAAAAAAACAGCAATTTGCACTAGGCTTTCGGTTAATAGGTTAGTCCAAAAATAATATAAAATAGCATAATAAAGCCCATTAAACATCCAAAACAGATAATATAATAGCGTAGAACAATCAAAAATTAAAGATACGTTGGAGACGTATCAAGCATACCCAGTCTTAATTCCTGCTCGTCCTCGAGTAGGTAAATGATAAAAACGGAATTTTTGATGTGGAATGCTACCTAACATAGTTTTCAATGTAATTCTCTTTATTGTGGCATGAATGTTTAGATCCAAAAGATTATAGAAAAAGTTTTATTATTGACATAAAAATAGTAATACTTCAAGCATGCTAACCAAGCAATTATGTCTTATCAAAATAACATAGCCAAAGAAAGCTTATCTGTAGCGACCCGACCTCAAATGGTCAAGTCTCTGTGTTTCAGTGTCATCCCTGGACCGGTAATGCTGACAAACATAGTACTCGAAGGATTTATAACAGAGTAGCAATCACACACTTATTACATCGAATGTCTCAAAAGAGAACTTATTACAATAAATATGGCTTAAGGCCATCTAATACGATAACAACGGAAGGGTTGGAAGATAAAGTGAGTCCATCAACTCCAACGGCATAGCTGAGCTGCACGGCAACGACCTAACGGACCTTACTCCTCGTCTGAAAAGTCTGCAACATAATACGTTGCAGCCTAAAAACGGGCCAGCACATGGAATATGCTGGCAATATAACACAGTAGAGCAAGAACATGATGAATGCTATCACTACATGCATATTTGGCTGGTGGAAAGCTCTATGGTTATAGTTTTGCGTAAAGCCAATTTTTTCCTACAACAAAGTAACAGATTTTACTTAACTATCATGGTAGTTGAAACATCATTGAGAAGGTTCCTCCAACTCAATCCCAATTATAGTAATTATCAACCCAACAATATTAATTTAGAGTGATGAGATACATATGATAATCCAAGTACTAGATACTCAAGATGTCCATAATCGGGGACACGGCTAACCATGATTAGATTGTACACTCTGCAGAGGTTTGCGCACTTTTCCCCACAAGACTCGATCTCCTCCGTTGGATTTCTCGCACTACATGATGTTTGAGAAACGGATGACCGAGACACGGTATTTCAGAAGCATTAACTCTAACCCCGGGTAGACAGTACCAACCTACATCCCTCTACATCTGCTAGCCTACCACTGGAAGAGGTCATGCAAGTTACTCAACTATGCTAGAGCCCATAATAGCTTGTGGCTGCACACGGAAGTTTCTAGCATGAAATACCTCAGTTCCCTTTGAGCCTGGGTGGCGGACCTTAGGATGATCACACGGGCACTCCGGAATATCCTAGGACAACACTGGATTCTCCAGGTGGCCGACAAGCAATCCACCCAGATGTGTATTAAAGTTGCCACCTTAAGTTGAACCATTAATTAACAAGCTTACATCTGTCATGGATTCACTCACCTCATCAACTACTTCCCAATACCCACATGTTAATCACATCCTAATCATGCAATGTTTCAGGATTGGAGCTAATGCATAAAAACTGGGTATGAAAAGAGTATGATCAATGTGTTACTTGCCTTGCTGACGATCCGCAAAACCTAGAGACTCGTAGTAGCACGCTTCGCACTCCGGGAATTCTATCGCAAACAAACAATAGCATACATAAGCAATCAAGCAAAGATGCACGGGTAAAACTCAAATAAGAAGAATTGACCAAAAAGTTCAACTGAAGAACTCCGGTTTGCAAAAAGAATCAAATCAAACGGAGCAAAGAAACTCAAACTATGAAAGAAACAAGATTCATTTACTAATCTGGACTAAAGTCAAATTTTACAGTACCAAAATCTTGTTCAAGTTGGTTAAACAGAAAGAGGGTTTCGATACTAAGATCTAGGCGCTTGAATCGCCTGATTCCGATAAACGAGCGAAAAGATAAACTGAAACGAAAATCGGATGAGAAATCGCGATCGAAAATAATCACGAAAAACCCGAGAAAAAGAAAACTGATGAACAGGCTAATGAACGAACGTTCGTTGTCTGTGACTAATGAGCGAAAACCATTCGTTAAAACGAACGTACAGACGAACGTCCGCAAAATAAACTAAACCAAGAAAATCGGCGAACCGATCTAAAAAAACGAACTAGGTTTTTTTTAAATCGTCGGTTTTTACCTAAACCGAAAAAACGAGCGGCTCCGGATCGGATCGGCGGCGGCGGCTCCGGCGGCGCGAGGTGGGGCTGCGGGGTGGCGGCGATGGCGGGGAAGTGCGGCGCGGTAGGCGGCGGCGGGCGGTGGCGGCTGCTGCTGCTGCGTGCGGCGGTGGTGGTGGTGGCGACTTGGGGCGGCGGCGGCGGGGTATTTAAGAGGGGGAGGAGCGGGGTCGGCTTGGGGAAGGGGCAACCCGAGGCGGCGGCGGTTTCCCGGACTCCGGTGGAGTCCGGTGCGGGCACGGGGCGCGCGAGGGAGGCGGTGGCGCGGGGTGGGCCGGCCTGGCTCGGCTGGGCTTCGGCCCAGTCGGGCGCTGAAGTTTTTTTTAACAGTTTCCGCCGAAAATAAATCCTAGAAAAATAAATAAAAATCTAGAAATGCCAAAACAAAATTTCACCGTCTAAATAAAATATTTAGAACAAGATGAAAATTTTCTTGGCCCTAAAATGTAATTTTGAAAACATGCAATCTTTCCTATGCAATAAAATATCAATAAAAACCCGAATAAAAATAAATATTTGATTTTAATATTTTTCCTCCAATATCTCATTTATTTTGGAGAAGTCCTATTATCTCCTCTCATATATTTTAATATGAAATATTTTCAGAGAGAAAAATAATAAAACAAATACCTCGTTTCAATATTTGATAAAATTCAAATATGAAAACAAAGAAATCCCCAACTCTCTCCGAGGGTCCTTGAGTTGCTTAGGATTTCGAGGATTGCGAAACGAAATGCAACAAAAATATGATATGCATGAATGATCTATGTATAACATTCCAAATTGAAAATTTGGGATGTTACAAACCTACCCCCCTTAAGATGAATCTCGCCCTCGAGATTCGGGTTGGCTAGAAAATAGGTGTGGGTGGTCTTTGCGAATGTCATCCTCTTGTTCCCAGGTGGCTTCATCCTCGGTATGGTGGCTCCACTGAACTTTGCAAAACTTGATAACCTTGCTGCGGGTAACTCGGCTAGCAAATTCAAGAATCCTGACTGGCTTCTCCTCATAAGTCAGATCACTGTCCAATTGAATCGCTTCTAGAGGCACTGTATCTCTTAGTGGTATATCGGCCATCTCCGCATGACACTTCTTCAACTGTGAAACATGAAACACATCATGCACTCCCGACAATCCTTCAGGTAACTCCAATTTGTAGGCAACCTCTCCCATACGCTCCAAAATTTGGTACGGTCCTCCAAATCTCGAGGCTAACTTTCCCTTAACTCCAAAATGTTTCACTCCTCGCAGAGGTGATACTCGCAGATATGCTCGGTCTCCAATTTCATAGGTTACTTCCTTGCGTTTTGAATCTGCATAACTCTTCTGCCTGGACTGAGCTACCTTCAGTCTATCTCGAATCAACTTAACCTTCTCTTCAGACTCCTTGATCAGATCGGGTCCAAACAACTGTCGATCTCCAACTTCATCCCACATCAACGGTGTTCTGCACCTTCGTCCATACAGGGCTTCGAACGGTGCCATCTTCAAACTGGCTTGGTAGCTATTGTTGTATGAGAACTCCGCGTAGGGCAAGTTGTCATCCCAACTAGATCCATAATCTAGTGCACAAGCTCTCAATATATCTTCTAGAATCTGGTTGACTCTCTCGGTTTGTCCATCTGTCTGCAGGTGGAATGTTGTACTGAACTCTAGCCTTGTACCCAAAGTCTGGTGCAACTGATGCCAAAACTTTGAGGTAAACTGTGTTCCTCTATCTGATACGATGGTCCTCGGAACTCCGTGCAGACATACGATTCTAGTCATATATATCTTGGCCAACTTCGCACTGGTATAGGTGGTCTTCACTGGGATAAAGTGAGCCACTTTAGTCAAACGATCCACTACTACCCAGATAGAATCATATCCTGATCGGGTCCTGGGTAATCCGGTGATAAAATCCATGCCAAGCTTATCCCACTTCCATTCGGGTATCGACATAGGCTGTAACAATCCTGCTGGCTTTTGATGTTCCGCCTTCACTCTCTGACATACATCACATACGGCTACATACTCGGCAATATCCTTCTTCATACCAGTCCACCAGAAACATTCCTTCAAATCCAAATACATCTTGGTGTTTCCGGGGTGTATCGAGTATGGTGAGTCATGGGCCTCCTGAAGTATTAACTTCCTGATCTCTGTGTTATTGGGCACATAAACACGGTCCTCAAACCATAAGGTGTCATGCTCATCCTCACGAAAACCTTTGGCCTTTCCTTTGCTCATTTTCTCTTTTATCTCAGCAACCTCTTTGTCATCCTTCTGAGCTTCTCGAATCTTTCCTAACAATGTAGACTGAACTTCCATTGCTGCAACAAAACCTCTAGGAACAATCTCCAATCGAAGTTCCCTGAGATCCTCTGCTAACTCCTTTGGCAATCCTGTGCTCATGAGGGTGTTAGCATAACTCTTCCGGCTCAAAGCGTCTGCTACGACATTGGCCTTGCCTGGATGATAGTGGAGCTTCATGTCGTAGTCCTTTATGAGCTCCAACCATCTCCTCTGCCTAAGGTTCAGCTCCTTCTGTGTGAAAATGTACTTCAAACTCTTATGATCGGTGTACACATCACAACGGTTTCCAATAAGGTAATGTCTCCATGTCTTGGGCGCATGCACTACAGCTGCTAACTCCAAATCATGTGTGGCATAATTCAATTCGTGCGGTTTTAGCTGTCGTGAGGCATATGAAACAACTCTTCCATCCTGCATAAGCACACTTCCAAGTCCTAGGCGAGAGGCGTCGCAATACACTTGGAAATCCTTACGTATATCCGGCAAAATCAGCACTGGGGCTGTAGTCAAACGTTTCTTTAACTCCTGAAAACTCGCCTCACATTCTTCCGTCCATTTAAATTTGGTATCCTTCTTCAATAACTCCATTATTGGCTTCGCAATCTTGGAAAAATTCTCAATGAATCTCCGATAGTATCCTGCGAGTCCAAGAAAACTGCGGATCTCGCTAACTGAAGTGGGTGCCAACCATTCAGTGACTGACTGAACCTTGGTGGGGTCTACTGCTATACCTTCTCCTGATATAACATGTCCAAGGAATCCAACTTCCTTCAACCAAAACTCACATTTGCTGAACTTGGCATACAACTGATGTTCCCTGAGTTTCTCGAGAACTAAACGCAAATGCTCCTTGTGCTCCTCTTCATTCTTCGAGTATACCATTATATCATCAATGAACACCACAACAAACTTATCCAAATATTCCATGAACACCTTGTTCATCATGCTCATGAAATAGGCAGTGGCGTTAGTCAGTCCAAATGACATGACCGTATATTCATACAACCCGTACCATGTGGTGAATGTTGTCTTTGGTATATCCTTCTCTCGAATCTTCAGCTGGTGATACCTTCATCGCAAATCGATCTTCGAAAACACTTTAGCTCCCTGCAGCTGGTCAAACAAATCATTGATCATCGACAACGGGTATTTGTTCTTGATCATCACCTCATTCAATGCCCGATAATCAACAAGCATCATCAATGATCCATCCTTCTTCTCAACCAAGAGCACTGGGGCTCCCCACGGTGATGAACTTCGTCAGATGTAACCTTTCTCCAATAACTCCTTGATCCGCTTCTTAATCTCCTCCAGATCATTTGCGGGCATCCGGTATGGTCTCTTAGATATAGGCCCGGTACCGGGCAACAGTTCTATCAAAAACTTGATGTCCCGATCTGGCGGCATGCCTGGTAACTCCTCTGGAAATACATCTGGGAAATCTCTTACAACAGGCACTTCTTCTTGAACAACTCCTGAGAGGGAATTTACTTGGCTCCTCCTAGGCGCATGCCTAGATACATACTTGATCCTTTTTCCCTCCGGGTTGGGGAGATAAATCGACTTACTAGCACAGTCAATGCTTCCTCCATACTTTGACATCCAGTCCATGCCTAATATCACATCCAATCCTTGTGACTCCAAAATTATTAGGTCGGACAGGAAAACATGGCTACCAATGGTTAAGGGTATCCGGTCGCACCATCGGCTAGCCATTTACTCTGCTCCAGGTGAACTTACTAACAGAGGGGTCCTAAGGGCTTGGGTTGGTAGTTTAAACTTATCCACGAATCCCCTTGATGTCTATGAATGCGATGCACCAGTATCAAAAAGAACAAGGGCGGTAAAATACTTAACCAAAAAATTACCGATAACCGCGTCTGGCTGCTCTTCAACCTCCTCCACGTTAACGTGGTTCACTTGTCCTTTGCTGAATGGATTGGGCTTCTTCCCAGTGCTCCCATTAACATTTCCATTCTTCGCTTCAGGGCACTCCGTGGCATAGTGTCCAGTCTTCCCGCACTTGAAGCAAGTAATGTGACTTAGGTCTCTCTTGGCGGGTGTGGCTGGATTGGAGCGGTTCTGATTGTTGCTTGTTCCGTTCCCAGTCCCATTCTTGGTACCATTGTGGTTATGCGAACTTCCTACGTTGTGGTTATGACCTCCATGGTTATGAACAAGTCCTCCCGAGTTCGGGGTTAGACGAGGCTTCTGCTGAGCTCCCGAATTGTATCTTCCTTGTCCATACTTCCTCTTACGGCTCTCAATCTGTTGCTGCTTCCCTTCAATCATAAGAGCCTTATCTACCAACTCCTGGTAGTTGTTGAATGTTGCCACCATCAACTGCAGGCTCTATCATTCAGCCCTTCCATAAATTTCTCCTGCTTCGCGGCATCTGTGGCCACATCATCAGGGGCATAGCGGGATAACTTGCTAAACTCATCCACGTACTGAGCTACAGTATGGTTCCCCTGGCGTAAGTTGCGAAACTCATGCTTCTTCATATTCATAGCTCCAGTTGAGACATGGGCTGTGCGGAAAGCTTGCTGAAACTGATCCCAAGTGACGTTGGCTATGGGGAAAGTGGCCGTATAATTCTCCCACCATGAGGCTGCTGGTCCATCCAATTGGTGTGAGGCAAAGCGCACCTTCTCAGCATCTGTGCAACGTGCGGTGGTCACTCCCTTCCAATACGGCATAGCCAATCATCAGCAACTATAGGCTCGGTGCTACTGGAAAACACCGGCGGCTGCAACCTCAGAAAGCGAGCTAAGTTGTCAACTGGAGGCGGGTTGTTGTTGTTGTTGCCTTGGTTCTGGACTAACAATTGCATCAAGGCATTCTGCTGCTGGATCAACTGAGTGAGCTCCGGTGGGAAGGCAAATCCGGTGTCGCGTCTCGGAGGCATCTGATGGGTTTAGAGGGGAGAGATTAGAATAGAAAAGGGGTCTAGTGAGAAAACACTACCCATATGCACATGAGATAAACACAATCATATCACTCAATCAATCAAGCAAGGGCATACGAACGGTCTAGAACTATCATTAAAAGTGCTCAACTACTACTGTATACATGGGGGAGTACTACTAATCATTTGGTGGTCATCTAGAAATTTTGATCGGTGGAAGACTCCATGATGTCTGCTCCAGCTTCGTCTTCAAAGTCATCTTCACTGGGGTCGGAATCAGTGTCGTCGATGATGATGTAGTTCTCCGGACAAGTGGAATCGTCGTCCTCTCCTCCTGGCGCGGGGTCTCCCATGAATACTCCAATCTTCTTTATCTGGTCGTCGTTCTTCTCCAGTAGTGTTGCAATTTCCTCCTCGTTTCCATCGCGTGTAGACTTTAAGTTCTTCTTCCAGCTCGGTGATCCTTGTCTTCGCCTTCTTCAAATCTATCATGTCTGCGCACATCTGGTTTTCCTGGCGTCGAATGTGCTGGTTTAACTCCTGGATGGAAGCTGCAATGGATCTGTCCTTCTTGGTGCTGATCATCTCCCATTGCTCATCTCGGCGCCCATATATCTGGTAGATAGTGTCTTTGAGATCCTTGCTGTAGACTTCTCCAATACATCCCATGGCAATGTGGGCTGCCATGCTCTTGCCTAGACTCCAGGTTGGTGCTTCAAAAGAAAACTCTATGGGCTCAGTGGTTGGCAAGTACGTCCTTCCTGGAACTTGAACTCGAATCATCGAGCGCTCCTCTTCTGGTAAAGTGGCATTGTAGGTCCGGTGAAGCTTGGTATTCCGATGTTCAGATACCTGGTGACTTCCTTCAAGTGGCGTCCAAAGGGTGTGTCTTCATCCGGTTGTGCAAACTTGTTCCTCGAATCCGCCATCCTAAGAGTAGAAAATGGAGAGGAGTCAGAAATGAGTAGAGAAGAGTGACCTATGGCTTATCTTAGTGGCCGTGTCCTACACTCAGCGTGTGCTCTGATACCATCTTGTAGCGACCCGACCTCAAACGGTCAAGTCTTTGTGTTTCAGTGTCATCCCTGGATCGGTAATGCTGACACACACAGTACTCGAAGGATTTATAACAGAGTAGCAATCACACACTTATTACATCAAATGTCTCAAAAGAGAACTTATTACAATAAATATGGCTTAAGGCCATCTAATACGATAACAGCGGAAGGCTTGGAAGATAAAGTGAGTCCATCAACTCCAACGACATAGCTGAGCTGCACGACAATGACCTAACGAACCTTACTCCTCGTCTGAAAAGTCTGCAACATAATACGTTGCAGCCCGAAAACGGACCAGCACATGGAATATGCTGGCAATATAACACAGTAGAGCAAGAACATGATGAATGCTATCAGTACCTGCATATTTGGCTGGTGGAAAGCTCTATGGTCATATTTTTGCGTAAAGCCAATTTTTCCCTACAACAAAGGAATAGATTTTACTTAACTATCATGGTAGTTGAAACATCATTGAGAAGGTTCCTCCAACTCAATCCCAATTAAAGTAATTATCAACCCAACAATATTAATTTAGAGTGATGAGATACATATGATAATCCAAGTACTAGATACTCAAGATATCCATAATCGGGGACACGGCTAACCATGATTAGATTGTACACTCTGCAGAGGTTTGCGCACTTTTCCCCACAAGACTCGATCTCCTCCGTTGGATTTCTCGCACTACATGATGTTTGAGAAACGGATGACCGAGACACAGTCTTTCAGAAGCATTAACTCTAACCCCGGGTAGACATGTACCAACCTACATCTCTCTACATCTGCTAGCCTACCACTGGAAGAGGTCATGCAACTTACTCAACTATGCTAGAGCCCATAATAGCTTGTGGCTGCACACGGAAGTTTCTAGCATGAAATATCTCAATTCCCTTTGAGCCTGGGTGGCGGACCTTAGGATGATCACACGGGTACTCCGGGATATCCTAGGACAACACTGGATTCTCCAAGTGCCCGACAAGAAATCCACCCAGATGTGTATTAAAGTTGCCACCTTAAGTTGAACCATTAATTAACAAGCTCACATCTGTCATGGATTCACTCACCCAAACCACGTCTACGAGCATAGCATAGCAATATAAGCATTACGTAGAAGTAACTCCCAAGGGTTTTATAATAACAGGGCAATAGGTTCTACCTCATCAACTACTTCCCAATACCCACATGTTAATCACATCCTAATCATGCAATGTTTGAGGATTGGAGCTAATGCATAAAAACTGTGTATGAAAAGAGTATGATCAATGTGTTACTTGCCTTGCTGACGATCCGCAAAACCTAGAGACTCATAGTAGCACGCTTCGCACTCCGGGAATTCTATCGCAAACAAACAATAGCATACATAAGCAATCAAGCAAAGATGCACGGGTAAAACTCAAATAAGAAGAATTAACCAGAAAGTTCAACTTAAGAACTCCGGTTTGCAAAAAGAATCAAATCAAATGGAGCAATGAAACTCAAACTGCGAAAGAAACAAGATTCATTTACTAATCTGGACTAAAGTCAAATTTTACAGTACCAAAATCTTGTTCAAGTTGGTTAAACAGAAAGAGGGTTTCGAGCTGAAGATCTAGGCGCTTGAATCGCCTGATTCCGATAAACGAGCAAAAAGATAAACTGAAACGAAAATCGGATCAGAAATCGCGATCGAAAATAATCGCGAAAAACCCGAGAAAAAGAAAACTGACGAACAGGCTAACGAACGAACGTTCGTTGTTTATGACTAATGAGCGAAAACCGTTCGTTAAAACGAACGTATGGATGAACGCCCGCAAAATAAACTAAACCGAGAAAACCGGCAAACCGATCTAAAAAACGAACTAGGTTTTTTCTAAAAACCGTCGGTTTTTACCTAAACCGAAAAAAACGAGCGGCTCCGGATCGGATCGGCGGCGGCGGCTCTGGCGGCGAGGCGGCGGCTCCGGCAGCGCGAGGTGGGGCTGCGGGGTGG
>NC_057805.1:103282813-103443505 GCF_018294505.1 Triticum aestivum
CCGAAGATCTTTATTGGATTTGTTTTTCATCACCAGCACGTCGAGGTGAAAGATGTGTAGGTTCAGTGGGTCCTCTTGTGTTTTCACTGACATGTGGGACTACATGTGAGCAAATAGACGATGGGCTCCACGCGTCTGCTGGCTGGCTGAGAAGAGAGATAGAGGAGGGCTGAGCACGGACTCCAGGAAATTTGTTCTAGGTAACCAACACCTCGATATAGGCTCAACATAGTGGGGTGGCATGGGGCATAACTAGCATTCACGTCTAGCAGTATAGCACACGCCACTCACACGAGTCCCATCCGACACCAATTTTCTTGGAGTCCATGCTACAACCATCTCTTCTCCCTCCTGTTTTCTCAGCCATCACGCGGTGGGTGGGGTGGGGGTTTGCCGATAGTCGGTTTGCTCAACTGCGGTCCCACTTGTAAGTGAAAATGCAACACAGCACGCATTCCCCCTTGAGTGGCGTGCCGGACCAACCGTGTGGGGGTGCGACGTGAACACGGCAGGCTTTTCCTTTTGAACTTGTAACTTGTAAAATTTGGTTCTGCTCCATGGGGCGACCGATAGATAGAAATAACGATTTTCCCTAGAGTAATGAGAAGTTTGGTTCTGGCGCGGTTCATGCATGGAGTACGTATGAAAATTATGAAGTTGATGCGAAAGGTAAGATAATCACTAGTAGTACCATATACTACTACATGGATTTGACAGAAAGATAAAGATACATACGGATCCATCAACGACATCCTCACGCCCTAGTGCGCCGGGTCACCAACCGACATGTGAGGAGCAGCGGCGTTGGCGGCGAGCTCAACGTGCTTCTGAACAATGCCGTCCAAGGTTGCCCTGCGGTCCAAGAAGGCCAGCGACCTATCGTCCTCCTCTGGCACGTAGTAGTCCTCATGGACGATTTGCGCGTAGATGTGGATGATTATGTCGACGGTGTCTTGCTGCGCCAGGCGCTGCGCGGCGAGCGCGACCTCGAGGTGGACATTCTCCGGCGCTACGGCGGGCAGTCGCAGGGCCACCAGTGCGTCGAAGAGGTTGTCACCATAGAGGCCGTTGAGGGTGGCAGGCATCGTAGAGCCTGGGCGCGTGGGCTGGAGGCGTACGTCAAGGTCGTCTGCGAGCTTCTTGACGACGGTGAACTTGTTGAGGAAGCCGACGAGGACCTCGTCGAACAAGGAGATGAAGCTGTCGTCCAAGCAGCCTCTCGCCCTGGCGGCCTCAAGCATGACCTGGAGACGTTCCTCGGTGCCGGGCCGCAGGCCGGCGTCGTGGACCATCTGGCACAGCCGGCTGATGCTCACGCTCATCGTCTCCATGGGCCTAGCTTCTAGTCAACTGATCTTGTGATTGCAGTGATCACTCTTGCCCTTGGTTAGGGTGCATAGGATTTCATAGATTGGACTGGCGGGGAGCCTTTATATGCGAAGTGCAGACTGCGTTGCATTCACGTGTGTGTTGGCCATCTATTCCTCGGCCCTCTACTGCACCTGCCTTTGGCTATATGACAGGTGGGCCAGCCACCTATTAGGCCCATGTGTCATTCACCCAAAGGCAGGTGCAGTAAGTCAATGAAGCTGTGTCCCCCTCCGTACCGGTGCAGTATAGTCATCTCACTAGATCTCTAGTTGGGACCAAACAAGAGACCTTTGATGTTTACTGGTTTATTGGTCCCCTTTGCATTTTTCTCCAAGTCTTGACCTTTGATTTAACTAATAAAATGTTGATGCATGTAACCAAAAATGTTGTGTAAGTCACCTTACGAAAACCAAATAATCCCAAAACACTTAGGCACGGTACATTAACTCGTGACATATCAACCAATGAGAGATGTGGGTCGTGCATGCTTTCAATGACTTGAGACTACCAAACATGACATGCAGTGGTTAGTTCATTGCATGTAATCCTATTAATTAGCAAATAGACATTAAGTTCTCTCGCTTTCCCCTTCGTCTTGGTCACGGTGCACAACATAAGAGCATGGTTAATAGTATAGCCAGCTGCTGGCTATATGATGTTGCCATGTCATATAGAGCCATCACTTGTAGCCACTCATACAATAAGGTTAGCTATAAGGCTGGCTATAAGAGTACTACTATTTCTCATCTTCTCTCTCTTTCTTCATATTTATTGTACGTATCGGCCTAGGAATCCGCATATAGCTAGGATCTTGCATGAGAGCCCACTCCTCTTTTTCACTTGCTCTAAGATGACTTATACACCTAGACAGAGGGAGTAGTCTCAACTCATTGGATGCATACGCACCCCACGTCTCGTATTGGGTGATTTCTTTTTTCGCGGCAAAAAACAGGGAACGAGGTGGGTAGTTAATGCACCGCGCCTAAAAGTTTTGGGATTACTATTTGGTTTTCGTAACGTGACTAATGCACCAGTACGGAGGGAGTACAATAGTAGTCTTTGATTGCAATTTTTTGTTGGTAGCTTACAAAGCTGAGCGCTCGGTGAATACAGTAGTAGTCTGATTGATGAGACTTCAAATTTGAGCCATCTACCGGAAGGAATAAAACAAGACACCATGTATTTATTTACAGAGGGAGTAGTACATTTTTTTTGTGACATGCATTACTAGATATTTCTAGTCAAATACTAAATCCAGATGGACGTGGTAGTACAACTAAATCCAGACGATGGTGCTAGTACTAGTAGTAGTACTACCAATGTAGTAGCACTGTACTACCCGTTGGTCAAATTATTACGTGCTCCTCCTCACAGTGAAGTGACAAGACCCTGCACCAGAGATGACACCTGAGTATAGGCGCCGTGTTCAGCATACCATAGTCAGCCTCACCATCTGCAGTCACTATCATCATGGCTGTAGAGCTAGCCTGCTTACAACTATCCGTGTTCGACATAATTTCTCGTGCGTAGATGCCCGTGCATTGCACAGAACACCAAGATTGGGGGTGGACGGCGCCGCCAATGCGATCGCGCCAGATTTTTCCATGGCCTTCTAGATGTGGTGGGAAGGAGATAAGACTGATTGTGAGAGACAAGGAGTTGTTTGTAAATAGGGAACACATGCGGGCATCTTTTTTCAAAACTGTAGAAGTTTGGTTTGTATGCGTCAAATCTAGATCCGACGGCTATTGGTGAAAGATGGCAGACACAACATCATCACCAACTCAGGACCTCTTTGATTCGCAGGATTTTGAAAACCCAGGAATAGGACATGGCAATATTACAAGTTTCAAACTGATATTACAAATGTTAGGAGTAATGCTGCACCTACGAAGAGGGAATTACTAGGAAGTTTACGTAAGAACTTTTGTTACTTTAGGTGGATGCAGCATTATCGTACAAACTAACATCCACCACCTTGACAACTCACTAATGGGCAAATAAATTTTTGAGTCTCTGGCCACTTGATGTTTGAAAAACAAATTCAACTTCTGCTAAGACTTTGTCATTTAGGCTTAGACGCTTGCAGTGATCAGCACGTCATTCATTGTTGCGCCAGAGAACGCCAAACCTCATTACCTTGAGCACACTTGCCTCAAGAACAAAGAACCTGGCCAATTTAATCTTAGATGTGCTGCCTCGGTAGTCGATCAAATCAATTTCTGTAAGATGGAGATCAAGGCATTCGATGAGATTGTTATAGTGCAGCACATTTTTCACTTTCGGGTCTTTTTTAATCTCCAAAAGAAGAGAACATATTAGAGCAGCTGGCTGTATAAGATTGCCGTGTCATCAAGAGGTACCAATATCATTCGCTCATACGATAGGGTTGGCTGGCTAGTGATATTTTTTCACTCTCTCTCTCTCTCTCTCTTCTCTTTCCTCTCATTTACCTAGGAGCACGTGAAGAGCTTGGGCATTTGTTGCCTTCCACTATGTGGCCGATGCCATATTTCTCAAAAGTATGCCACATAATACGCATCGATGTCAAATCAAAAGATTTTGGCACCGCTCTCGCGATGTGAGAGAGTTGGCACCGCTGTGCACACAGACCCACATGTATAAACAAATCAATCAAACCAACTACACCAGCCTCTCACTCTCCCAAACAAGTGTTTTTTTATTGCCTCAGTCCTCTCTCTCTCCCACGCAAGTGTTTTTTCATTGCGTGAGTTAATTTGGCACCGGAGCAAAGTAGGTGATCCAGATTGGGGCACCAGGTGAGCAATGGAGGGGCATCGATGCCAAATGCATCACAAGTGAATTTGGCACGTGTTTTGGCCTACATAGTGGAGGGCCGTTATAGCCCACTTTTGTACTACCTCGTATTTAGTGTAAAATTTTGACCATAGATTTACCTAAGAAAATGCCAATGCATGTCACCAAAAATTATACCATTTGAAATTATGTTCAAATACGAATCCAACGATATAATTTTTAGTGACATGCATTAACATTTTGTCAGTTAAATCTATGGTCAAATTTTGATACTACAAAATAGGAAGAGTAAACCAGGACGGAGGTAGTACTTGCTCTTAGGGTAACCATAGAGTTACTAGTCTAAGTTACTTTCCACTATGACTAGCCTAGGATACTATAGTAGTACAACAAAAAAAGATGCAGGTGATTATGTGAGAAAAAAAATACTAAAAACATTTCTCTCGGTGCAGTGCGTAGATGCAGTTTTGAACACTACACTTGTCATCGTAATTTGGAAAATTACGAAAAAATTGAGCTACGTTGTGATTACCGTTTACTAATAGGAAAGGAGCTTCACCTCGATGAGTAGCTTCTTCGTGCACGGAAAGCATGTAAGGAATCCAACAACTTGATCCAAATTGGGGCTGATAGATTTTATTGCCAAGATCTTCACTGTGCGCATAGACTGGATCAAGCTTGTGGGAATCATTTTCTAGAAGACGATCGTAAATACATCAAGAAGAAATTAAAAAATGTGAATTTCAAGAAGATGGAGAAGAAGATGAGTGTTGTACCTGAACGATTACGGATCCAATAAAGAGTTCAGAGAATTTGACACACGAGTACACCAACACTGTCAATTTCGGCGCGCCAATGACCCTGATTTTTGTTGGACCTTCTAGATCAGATACAAGCAATCTCTCAAGGAAAGGTGCATTCTCAATGACCGTAATGTGGAACAGCTAGAGTGATCTCTTCCCAATTGATGTCTTGTTGCGGGGCCAGCAAGACACATAAATCCATCAAAGATTCGTCGAGGCGATATAGAGGCTAATGAACCCATGGATCTGCTCAAGACGAAGGTACTCGAGCGCAGTACAGCTGCGGAGCAGGTGCTCCATAGCCTTCTTCGAGATGACAACATCGAAGAGGTCGAGCTGCTTGAGTTGAGGGAGAAGAAGGGCGGGCGCGGCATTAATCTGGGGAAGATAGCAGGAGCTGAAGCTGGCGCGGCGCAGCGTTGGCGTTAGGCGGACGACGGCAGATAGCGACATCGTCCAGCTTCAAAGCTGAGCACCTCGAGCTAATCTAGGGCGGGGGATAACAACCACTCATCGAACTTGGCTTGGACCTTGCAGTTGGTACTGAACATGCGGATGTCAAGGCGTCTGGCTGGCCCAGGGTGCGATGAAAGGATCCTGGAGACTGCGGCCATGCGTTTGCAATCCCCGTCGCAGAGGCAGCTGTCGACGGTGAGGTTGAGGGGCCCATGACGCCAGAGGGGGCGCCACCGTCGGGAGAGCAGGGCGGTCCGCACGGCAGATTTGGTGGGGAGGAGGCCGATGATGATGAGCAGCATGTCATCGGGGAGGCTGCTAATGAAGTCCAGGCTCGCCGGATGCGGTTTTGGCTCGAGCCGCCTCCGCTTGTTGGCTGCCTCGTCGTCCATCTCAACCAGCAGCGACGCTGGTGTACATGTGTGCTGGTGTGTGTTGTGTGCTGGTCTGCTGGGTGTACGCGAGTGCGTCCTTCTGTGCATGCTACTGTGCAGTGGTGAATTGTGCGCGAGTGTGTCCTTCACGCGGAAGAAGTGTGTCCTCAATGTGCCCTCAATTTACTAGCGTGCGGGGTGCTACCCCGAGTGGTTTCAACTTGTTTACGTCACCGCGTGTCAGATGGGCCTGTAGTTTACTTATTTTCACCCAGTGCCACATGGTCCAGCACACGAAGATAGAGAACACGATCTGACAAGGCAGCATGTGGATCGGTTGACCGGTCAACTAAACAATATACGTAGCTATACGCTGACATTGTGAGCGTATAATCCGTCGGTATAGACTTTGAGTGAGAGGGGAGGCCCGTGAGAGATAGCAGAGAGAGAGAAAGAGCTACTCCCTCCGTTGAATAATGTAGTGCCAACATTTTTTTTAAAGTCAAACATTTGAAACTTTGACCATGTTTATAAAGTAATTACTTATATCTACAATACCAAAGATAAATGATAGTATGAAGTAAGTACATGTTGTGATGAATCTAATGATCGTTCCAGATGTAAATGTTTTTCTCCACATATACCTGGTCTAACTTTTCTGAGGTTTGACCTTTCAAAACATCCATATGCTTATGGACGTGAGAGAGTACCTAACTAGAGAGAGTGTGTGTGAAACAGAAAGAGTGACTGAATTTTTTTTGTGTGCGTGCGTGAAAGTGACATGGACAACACACGATAAAAGTAGAGAAAAAGTGTGTGTGTCTTATGCAAACATATCACACATGCATCTTCGACAGCGGAAGCAAGGTGAGGAGAGAGTGTGTGGTTGTTTTCAACCGAGAGAGAAAGACCCCTAGCACGTGGCCAAGAGGGGTCTGACAAATAAGGGAGAGAGGTCAAGAGAGACGTAGGGAGAAAATGCAGATATGGGGAGGGGAGAGTGTATGTTTGTCATAGAGAGATCCCCTAGAGATCGTGATGGGACTACATGGGTGGGAGATCGAGTGACAAGGTGTGTGGACGATAGAAGATACCCCGAGAGATATCGAGATAGACGTATGGATGGAAGGAGACAATACGTGTGTTCCTGATGGCTAGTGAGAGAAAATCATACTTAGGGGGGAGTGCGTGCGCCTATGATGATGTGAGGGATTATGGTACTTAGGGGGGTGCGTGTCACATAGAGAGAGAACAAGGGCGGAGAGTGTTAGATGGGTCTATGTAGCGCGAGCGAGACATGTGTATGTGTGAACCAGGGAGATATAAAGTTTGAGAGAGATAGAGGAGCCCCGATAAGGCTGAGTGGTGCGTCAGATAGCTGAGAGGGGGAAGAGATATTCCATCCGCTCGATAATGCAGTGCATGTAATTTTTTTAGAAGTCGGACTTTGGAAACTTTGACCAGGTTTACGCAAATGTTATTTATATCTACAATACCAAAGATACATCATACGAAACTACATCTCATGATGAATCTAATGGTATATGTTTGCTGTTCTAGATGTAAATGTTTTCTCCACGTACATGGTCAAACTTTGTGATGTTTGACTTTTCAATAAATCTATATGCTATGGACCGAAGAGAGTGCCTAAGTCGAGAGAGATCAAGTGCGCGTGAAGGCAAATGAGTGAGTGTGCAAAAACAGTATGTGTGTGAAAGAGAAAGGGACAAGAAACGATAAATTAGAGAGAGTGTGTGTTTTTCCGTTTCTTATGCAAACATATCGCGCATGCATCTTCGAGACAGAAAAGCGAGGTGAGGAGATACACGAAGGTAGCTAGTGCGTGATTGTTTGCAATGGAGAGAGACACCCCTATAGCACATGTCCAATAGAGGTCTAGCCAATAAGGAACAAAGGTCGAGAGGGACGCATGGAGAACATGGATGCATGGGGAGGGAGAGAGGGCGTGTTTGTGATAGAGAGATCCCCTCGAGATCGTGAGGGGACTATATGGGTGGGAGATCGAGGGAGGTGCGTGCGCGATAGAAAGATGCCCCGAGAGAAATCGAGATAGACCATGCACACGTTTGTGATGGAGACTAAGATTAGCTAGCCATATACATATAGGGGGGACTGCGTGTGCCCACAATTGAGTGAGAGACCATCATACTTGGCTAGGCATGAGATTGTGTGTGTGTGTGTGCGTGTGAGATGGAGAGAGAACGAGGGAGAGAGATAGAGTTTTAGATGGGTCTATCGAGTGCGAGTGAGATATGCATGTGTATGTGTGACCCAGCGAGATGGAGAGTTTGAGAGAGACAGGGAAGAGCTCCGAGACGACAAAGTGGTGCGTGAGAGAGTTACGGGCAATGAGCCAAGGAATTTGTGTGCGTACGACGAGTGCCCCCAAGACATTTAGCTTGGACTAGAGAATCATACATAGTGTGCGAGAGAGACCTATAGATGGAGTATATATATGTGTGCGAACTAGAAAGACCCCCCCCCCCACACACACACAAAGAGAGAGAGAGAGATGGAGAGAGAGGGAGAGGGACCAACAAGGTTTGTGTGTTGAATGCGTGCGACAGAATTGAAGATTGTCGGCGAGAGAGAGAGAGAGATAGAGAGAGAGAGAGAGCAGGAGTCCGGGAGAGGGGGAGGTCGCGTTTTATGCATCAAAGACTGATATAAACCGTGTTTCGATATAAACTTGCATTCAAATATTTAAATTGGAGAACATGTTGTCTGCAATCCACACATGCACGGAGATATGCGTATATCAAACAAGTTCATTAATTTGACTTTCTACATGTTCATGGAGTACTATAATACTGTACAACATGCTACTTGATTGAGGTGTTCAATTTTGGATTTAGTTCACTATTTTGACGTGGTGAACGAGCTATTTAATTGAATCGAGATATTTCATTTTGGGTTTGATTCCTGTTTTTGAGTGGGTCAACTATTTGTCATATAGTAAGTCGTTAGCAACGAGCATGTAAAAACACATTACTCCCGAGCATCATCTCTCCATCTAAAAAAGAAGTGGCATGCTAATATTTCAAAATTTGATTCGAATCGACTTGGTAAGGTAGACGTGGATGCTCGTTCTCCCAAAATTTGAATGAACCATTAAACACCCTCTGCTCGGTGGAATTCACCGAAGCAAATAAATGGGAGACGTGAAATTACCGGCCAATGTGGGACATGCATAAATTGGCCCGTTGTACATCGAGGGTAGGTTCGTAACTTCATCCAAGCGCGCCTTCTCCTCGGCCGAAATGACATGTGCCGATAATTCATAAACCATGGCCGGCAAAACACCCTCTCCTCGCCTGAAATAGCTCGCGCCCACTATTTCAAAACACGCCCTCCTCGCCCAAAATTGCTCGCGCCCACTATATTTCAAAACACGCCCTCCTCGCCCGAAATCGCTCGCGCCCACTGTTTGGGAGAAGCAAAGTTACTCTACTATCCCCGACCCTCAGTACACAGACCCAAGCCGAGAAGCCTAAAGGCAGGGGTAGAACTGTAACTCCCCCACATTTCTGACAAATGCGTCCGTAAGACATGGTTCCCCCTCCCAATTCCCCATTCATACCTCGTGGGCGCCAAATCACCTTCTCCCCGGAAGCTCCCTTCTCCCAAGCCGCGAAACCTCAGCCCCTCCTCCGTGGCGCCCCCCACCGCACCAAATTCACAGCCGCCCTCCTCTCTAATCCCGGAGACGATATCCATTTGCCATCGTGCACTGGGCCGTGTGCCTCTTACTCTGTGCTGCCGGAGCTGCCTCGACAACGGCCGCGTGAACCGTACCGGAGCCGATTCACCCCCGTCGTTGTTCACGGCGCCGGAGCGGCTCCAATTTCGGATCTGTCCAGAGCCCCGGCGCTGCTTCCCCGCAGCCGTCGACCATCGCGACATCTCTGCTTCCCTGCCGCCAGTAGGCACCGCAACCGTGTCGGCCTCACCGACTCGGCAGCTGGAGCTGCCTACTTCACCGGGCCACCAGACAAGTCGCACCCTCATCTCAAATCACTTTATTTAGGCGTCAGTTGTCTGAATTTTATTTTGGGCCAATTAATTTCCAATGGGAAGCAGCACCCCTCGAGGCGGCGGAGCTCCTAGGTTGCCGGTTGGCTGGTGTCTAACGTAAGGGTGTGGGGGCGCAAGTTTGCCGCGGAGGCAGCACTTAGATGGCTATCTTAGAGTTGCGTGGGTTGAAGGTACTGCCGCCGTCGGATCTGGATGACGGCGAGTCTTTGGATCGGGGCCGCGCAACCACGGTAGTGCGGTGGGGCGGGGAGCGGGGTTTTGGTCGGGGCCACAGACGGCGGAGGCAGGCTGCTCTGCCAGTGGTCGCTGGCTCTTCGGGGAAGATTCCGAACAGTGTCAGCCAGAAGGCACAAGACAGCCATCAAGCCATCCGGCGTAGATCGGACAGTACCAAAATAAAATAAAATCGTGTGACCCCAATTTAGTCTTCAGTCAACAGATGTGTGACCACTCTCGTACCTTGCTGTTGATCTCTTATGGTATTTCTTCAGATCAGAGAGATGTGTCGTTCTTAACATTATGCATTTTCTGCATCTTCAGCCACACCGTCTTCCGACTCACAACAGCTGCTCCAACAAGGAAAAGCATGCACCAGAAGGGAGCTATAGTCCCCACTCAACAGTTCCCTGCATCGAATGCGCGTGCCCGACATGGATAGCCACAACAACTACAGGGCCATCGACAAGTCAGCACATGATGCTCACTCCTATGCATGGCGGCTAGATAGGTTGTACCCTCATCTTACTTGTGTGCAACATTTATGGCTTTGTTATTCATATAAGCATGAAAAATAGATTATCACATTTCATTGTATATTCTTGCTGATCTCTTACGGGCCTTGTTCATGAGTTAAGCTGTCCCATAGTTCAGCTAAGAGACTTGTTCTTTAGGTAACGTTGTTCCATAGTTATCATCCATCAGCCAATGCTATCCCACAGGCTGGTGATTATAGTATTATACCACTTCTAGTATTACCTATGTTGTTCTTTAATACTTTTGTGTGCCATCTAGTTAATCTCGAGTACAAACAATACATATTCTGTAGCTTTCATCTGTGTTCTCCCTTTAGTTTTTGATACCTGTTGCTGCTAGTTAACCCCAGTCCTACTATTTATGTCGTCTCCTACAGGCACTCATTACATAAATCTAACTACTAGTTGTCTAGCACGCACGTCAGATATAATTGCACACATAGATTTATCCACAAGAACCTCACGGAGCAATGTAACGGCCAACAAACTTGACGTCAATGATACCTGATACGTCTCCAACGTATCTATAATTTTTTATTGTTCCATGCTATTATATTATCTGTTTTGGATGTTTAATGGGTTTACTAAGTAATTTTATATTATTTTTGGGACTAACCTACTAACCCAAGGCCCAGTGCAAATTGTTGTTTTTTTTGCCTATTTCAGTGTTTCGCAGAAAAGGAATATCAAAAGGAGTCCAAACGGAATGAAACATTCGGGAGAGTTATTTTTGGAACAAACGTGATCCAGAGGACTTAGAGTGGACGTCAAGAAATCAACGAGGAGCCACGAGGCAGGGAGGCGCGCTTGCCCCCCTGGGCGCACCCCCACCCTCGTGGGCCCCTCGTAGCTCCACCAACCTACTTCTTCCTCCTATATATACCCATTTACCCCGAAAACATCCAGGGGCACAACGAAACCCTATTTCCACCGCCGCAACCTTCTGTGCCCATGAGATCCCATCTTGGGGCCTTTTCTGGCGCTCCGCCGAAGGGGGAATTGATCACAGAGGGCTTGTACATCAACACCATAGCCTCTCCGATGATGTGTGAGTAGTTTACCTCAGACCTTGGGGTCCATAGTTATTAGCTAGATGGCTTCTTCTCTCTCTTTGGATCTCAATACAAAGTTCTCCTCGATCTTCTTGCAGATCTATTCGATGTAACTCTTTTTGCGGTGTGTTTGTCGAGATCCGATGAATTGTGGGTTTATGATCAAGATTATCTATGAAGAATATTTGAATCTCCTCTGAATTCTTTTATGTATGATGTGTTATCTTTGCAAGTCTCTTCGAATTATCAGTTTGGTTTGGCCTACTAGATTGATCTTTCTTGCAATGGGAGAAGTGCTTAGCTTTGGATTCAATCTTGCGTTGCTCGATCCCAGTGACAGAAGGGGAAACGACACGTATTGTATTGTTGCCATCGAGGATAAAAAGATGGGGTTTATACCATATTGCTTGAGTTTATCCCTCTACATCATGTCATCTTGCCTAATGCGTTACTATGTTCTTATGAACTTAATACTCTATATGCATGCTGGATAGCGGTCGATGTGTGGAGTAATAGTAGTAGATGCAGGCAGGAGTCGGTCTACTTGTCACGGACGTGATGCCTATATACATGATCATGCCTAGATATTCTCATAATTATGCACTTTTCTATCAATTGCTCCACAGTAATTTGTTCACCCACCGTAATACTTATGCTATTTTGAGAGAAGCCACTAGTTAAACCTATGGCCCTCGTGTCTATTCTCCATCATATAAGTTTCCAATCTATTTTACTTCGCATTCTTTACTTTCGGTTTATATTTTAAAAATACCAAAAATATTATCTTATTATCTCTATCAGATCTCACTTTTGCAAGTGGCCGTGAAGGGAATGACAACCCCTTTATCGCGTTGGTTGCAAGGTTCTTATTTGTTTGTGTAGATACGAGGGACTTGCGCGTGGCCTCCTACTGGATTGATACCTTGGTTCTCATAAACTGAGGGAAATACTTACGCTACTTTGCTGCATCACCCTTTCCTCTTCTAGGGAAAACCAACGCATGCTGAAGAGTTAGCACGAAGGATTTCTGGCGCCGTTGTCGGGGAGTCTACGCACAAGTCAAGACATACCAAGTACCCATCACAAACTCTTATCCCTCGCATTACATTATTTGCCATTTGCCTCTCGTTTTCCTCTCCCCCACTTCACCCTTGCCGTTTTATTTGCCCTCTCTCTCCGTTCGCCTCTTTTTCACTTGCTTCTTGTTTGCTTATGTGTTGGATTGCTTGCTTGTCATGATGGCTCAAGATAATATGAAATTGTGTGACTTTGCCAATACCAACAACAATGATTTTCTTAGCACTCCGATTGCTCCTCTTACCGATGCTGAATCTTGTGAAATTAATGCTGCTTTGTTGAATCTTGTCATGAAAGATCAATTCGCCGGCCTTCCTAGTGAAGATGCCGCTACCCATCTAAACAGCTTTGTTGATCTGTGTGATATGCAAAAGAAGAAAGATGTGGATAATGATATTGTTAAATTGAAGCTATTTCCTTTTTCGCTTAGAGATCATACTAAAACTTGGTTTTCGTCTTTGCCTAAAAATAGTATTGATTCATGGAATAAGTTCAAAGATGCTTTTATCTCTAAGTATTTTCCTCCCGCTAAGATCATCTCTCTTAGAAACGATATTATGAATTTTAAGAAACTTGATCATGAACATGTTGCACAAGCTTGGGAGTGGATGAAATTAATGATACGTAATTGCCCTACACATGGTTTGAACTTATGGATGATTATACAAAAAATTTATGCCGGATTGAATTTTGCTTCTAGAAATCTTTTAGATTCGGCCGCGGGGGGCACTTTTATGGAAATTACTTTAAGAGAAGCTACTAAACTCCTAGATAATATTATGGTTAATTATTATCAATGGCACTAAAAGATCTACTAGTAAAAAGGTGCATGCAATTGAAGAGATTAATGTTTTGAGTGGAAAGATGGATGAACTTATGAAATTGTTTGCTAATAAGAGTGTTTCTTCTGATCCCAATGATATGCCTTTGTCTATTTTGATTGAGAATAATAATGAATCTATGGACGCGATTTTTTTTGGTAGGAACAACTTTGGTAACAACGCTTATAGAGGAAACTTTAATCTTAGGCTGTATCCTAGTAATTCCTCTAATAATTATGGTAATTTCTACAAAAACTTTTATGGAAATTTTAATAATATGCCTTCTGATTTTGAGACTAGTGTTAAAGAATTTATGATTTCTCAAAAGAATTCTTTGCTTGAAGAAAAATTGCCTAAGATTGACGAGTTGGCTAGGAACGTGGATAGAATTTGCCTTGATGTTGATTCTTTGAAACTTAGATCTATTCCACCTAAGCATGATATCAATGATTCTCTCAAGGCTATGAGAATTTCCATTGATGAGTGCAAGGAAAGAACCGCTAGGATGCGTGCTAAAAAAGATTGCTTTATGAAAGCGTGTTCTTATAGTTTTTATGATAATAAGGATGAAGATCTAAAAGTGATTGATGTGTCCCCTATTAAATCTTTGTTTTGCAATATGAATCTTTATAATGATGGGACTGGAGATGAGTCAACTTTAGTTAAAAGTCGTCTCAATGATTCGGAGTTTTTAGATCTTGATGCAAAAATTGGTAAAAGTGGGATTGAAGAGGTCAAAACTTTACATAGCAATGAACCCACTATTTTGGATTTCAAGGAATTTGATTATGATAATTGTTCTTTAATTGATTGTATTTCCTTGTTGCAATCCGTGCTAAATTCTCCGCATGCTTATAGTCAAAATAAAGCTTTTACCAAACATATCGTTGATGCTTTAATGCAATCTTATGAAGAAAAGCTTGAATTGGAAGTTTCTATCCCTAGAAAAATTTATGATGAGTGGGAACCTACTATTAAAATTAAAATTAAAGATCATGAATGCTATGCTTTGTGTGATTTGGGTGCTAGTGTTTCCACGATTCCGAAAACTTTGTGTGATATGTTAGGTTTCCGTGAATTCGATGATTGTTCTTTAAACTTGCACCTTGCGGATTCCACCATTAAGAAACCTATGGGAAGAATTAATGATGTTCTTATTGTTTCAAATAGGAATTATGTGCCTGTAGATTTCATTGTTCTTGATATAGATTGCAATCCTTCATGTCCTATTATTCATGGTAGACCTTTCCTTAGAACGATTGGTGCAATTATTGATATGAAAGAAGGGAATATTAGATTCCAATTTCCGTCAAAGAAAGGCATGGAACACTTTCCTAGAAAGAAAATTAAATTACCTTATGAATCTATTATGAGAGCTACTTATGGATTGCATGCCAAAGATGATAAAACCTAGATCTAACCTTGCCTTTATGCCTAGCTAGGGGCGTTAAACGATAGCGCTTGTTGGGAGGCAACCCAATTTTATTTTTGTTTCTTGATTTTTGATTCTGTTTAGTAATAAATAATTCATATAGCCTCTGGTTAGATGTGTTTTCATGTTTTAATTAGTGTTTGTGCCAAGTATAACCTTTGGGAAGACTTGGGTGAAGTCTTTTTGATCTTGCTGTAAAAAAACAGAAACTTTAGCGCTCACGAGATTAGCTACAACTTTTTACTGGAGAGTGCTATTTAGTTGATTCTTTTTTCACATGATTAATAGATAAATTCCTCACGTCCAGAAATTTATTTTAGAATTTTTGGAGTTCCAGAAGGATGCGTTTGATCCAGATTACTACAGACTGTTCTGTTTTTGACAGATTCTGTTTCGTGTGTTGTTTGCTTATTTTGATGAATCTATGGCTAGTATCGGAGGTTATGAACCATAGAGAAGTTGGAATACAGTAGTTTTAACACCAATGTAAATAAATAATGAGTTCATTACAGTACCTTATTATGGTGATTTGCTTTCTTATACTAACGGAGCTCATAAGATTTTCTGTTAAGTTTTGTGTTGTGAAGTTTTCAAGTTTTGGGTAAAGATTTGATGGATTATGGAATAAGGAGTGGCAAGAGCCTAATCTTGGGGATGCCCAAGGAACCCCAAGGTAAAATTCAAGGACAACCAAAAGCCTAAGCTTGGGGATGCCCCGTAAGGCATCCCCTCTTTCGTCTTCGTCTATCGGTAACTTTACTTGATGCTATATTTTTATTCACCACATGATATGTATTTTGCTTGGAGCGTCTTGTATGATTTGAGTCTTTGCTTTTTAATTTACCACAATCATCCTTTCTGTACACACATTTTTGGAGAGACACACATGAATCGGAATTTATTAGAATACTCTATGTGCTTGACTTATATCTTTTGAGCTAAATAGTTTTTGCTCTAGTGCTTCACTTATATGTTTTTAGAGCACGGTGGTGGTTTTATTCTATAGAAATTATTGATCTCCCATGCTTCACTTATATTATTTTGAGAGTCTTTCAGAACAGCATGGTAGTTTGCTTTGGCTATAAAATTAGTCCTAATATGATAGGCATCGAAGATGGATATAATAAAAACTTTCATATAAAGTGCATCGAATACTATGAGAAGTTTGATACTTGATAATTGTTTTGAGATATGAAGATGGTGATATTAGAGTCATGCTAGTTGAGTAGTTGTGAATTTGAGAAATACTTGTTCTAAAGTTTGTGATTCCCGTAGCTTGCACGTATGGTGAACCGTTATGTGATGAAGTCGGAGCATGATTTATTTATTGATTGTCTTCCTTATGAGTGGCGGTCGGGGACGAGCGATGGTCTTTTCCTACCAATCTATTCCCCTAGGAGCATGCGCGTAGTACTTCGTTTCGATAACTAATAGATTTTTGCAATAAGTATGTGAGTTCTTTATGACTAATGTTGAGTCCATGGATTATACGCACTCTCACCCTTCCACCATTGCTAGCCTCTCTAATACCGTGCACCTTTCACCGGTATCATAAACCCACCATATACCTTCCTTAAAATAGCCGCCATAACTACCTATTATGGCATTTCCATAGCCATTCTGAGATATATTGCCATGCAACTTACCACCGTTCCATTTGTTATGACACGTTCCATCATTGTCATATTGCTTTGCATGATCATGTAGTTGACATTGTAATTGTGGCAAAGCCACCATTCATAATTCTTTCATACATGTCACTCTTGATTCATTGCATATCCCGGTACACCGCCGGAGGCATTCACATAGAGTCATATTTTGTTCCAAGTATTGAGTTGTGATCTTTGAGTTGTAAGTAAATAAAAGTGTGATGATCTTCATTATTAGAGCATTGTCCCATGTGAGGAAAGGATGATGGAGACTATTATTCCCCCACAAGTCGGGATGAGACTCCGGACGAAAAAAAAAGAAAGAACAGAGGCCATAAAAAGAAAAGAAAAAGAAGAAGGCCCAAAAAAATGAGAGAAAAAGAGAGAAGGGATAATGTTACTATCCTTTTGCCACACTTGTGCTTCAAAGTAGCACCATGATCTTCATGATAGAGAGTCTCCTATGTTGTCACTTTCATATACTAGTGGGAATTACATTATAGAACTTGGCTTGTATATTCCAATGATGGGCTTCCTCAAAATGCCCTAGGTCTTCGTGACCAAGCGAGTTGGATGCACACCCACTTAGTTTCGTTTGTAAAGCTTTCATACACTTATAGCTCTAGTGCATCCATTGCATGGTAATCCCTACTCACTCACATTGATATCTATTGATGGGCATCTCCATAGCCCATTGATACGCCTAGTTGATGTGAGACTATCTTCTCCTTTTTTTGTCTTCTCCACAACCACCGTTCTATTCCACATATAGTGCTATATCCATGGCTCACGCTCATGTATTGCGTGAAGATTGAAAAAGTTTGAGAACATCAAAAGTATGAAACAATTACTTGGCTTGTATCGGGGTTGTGCATGATTTAAATATTTTGTGTGATGAAGATAGAGCATAGCCAGACTATATGACTTTGTAGGGATAACTTTTTTGGCCATGTTATTTTGAGAAGACATGATTGCTTTGTTAGTATGTTTGAAGTATTATTATTTTTATGTCAATATTAAACTTTTGTCTTGGATCTTTCGGATCTGAACATTCATGCCACAATAAGGAAAATTACATTGATAAATATGTTAGGTAGCATTCCACATCAAAAATTCTATTTTTATCATTTACCTACTCGAGGACGAGTAGGAATTAAGCTTGGGGATGCTGATACGTCTCCAACATATCTATAATTTTTTATTGTTCCATGCTATTATATTATCTATTTTGGATGTTTAATGGGCTTTAATAAGCACTTTTATATTATTTTTGGGACTAACCTACTAACCGAAGGCCTATTGCAAATTGCTGTTTTTTTGCCTATTTCAGTGTTTCGCAGAAAAGGAATATCAAAAGGAGTCCAAACGGAATGAAACCTTTGGGAGAGTTATTTTTGGAACAAACGTGATCCAGAGGACTTGGAGTGGACGTCAAGAAATCAACGAGGAGGCCACGAGGCAGGGAGGCGCGCCTGCCCCCCTGGGCGTGCCCCCCACCCTTGTGGGCCCCTCGTAGCTCCACCGACCTACTTCTTCCTCCTATATGTACCCATGTACCCCGAAAACATCCAAGGGCACCACGAAACCCTATTTCCACCACCGCAACCTTCTGTACCCGTGAGATCCCATCTTGGGGCCTTTTCCGGCGCTCCGCCGGAGGGGGAATCAATCACGGAGGGCTTCTACATCAACACCATGGCCTCTCCAGTGATGTGTGAGTAGTTTACCTCAGACCTTCGGGTCCATAGTTATTAGCTAGATGGCTTCTTCTCTCTCTTTGGATCTCAATACAAAGTTCTCCTCGATCTTCTTGGAGATCTATTCGATGTAACTCTTTTTGCGGTGTGTTTGTCGAGATCTGATGAATTGTGGGTTTATGATCAAGATTATCTATGAAGAATATTTGAATCTCCTCTGAATTCTTTTATGTATGATGTGTTATCTTTGCAAGTCTCTTCGAATTATCAGTTTGGTTTGGCCTACTAGATTGATCTTTCTTGCAATGGGAGAAGTGCTTAGCTTTGGGTTCAATCTTGCGTTGCTCGATCCCAGTGACAGAAGGGGAAACGACACGTATTGTATTGTTGCCATCGAGGATAAAAAGATGGGGTTTATATCATATTGCTTGAGTTTATCCCTCTACATCATGTCATCTTGCCTAATGCGTTACTTTGTTCTTATGAACTTAATACTCTAGATGCATGCTGGATAGCGATCGATGTGTGGAGTAATAGTAGTAGATGCAGGCAGGAGTCGGTCTACTTGTCACGGACGTGATGCCTATATACATGATCATGCCTAGATATTCTCATAATTATGCACTTTTCTATCAATTGCTCGACAGTAATTTGTTCACCCACCGTAATACTTATGCTATTTTGAGAGAAGCCACTAGTGAAACCTATGGCCCCCGAGTCTATTCTCCATCATATAAGTTTCCAATCTATTTTACTTCGCATTCTTTACTTTCCGTTTATATTATAAAAATACCAAAAATATTATCTTATTATCTCTATCAGATCTCACTTTTGCAAGTGGCCGTGAAGGGATTGACAACCCCTTTATCGCGTTGGTTGCAAGGTTCTTATTTGTTTGTGTAGGTACGAGGGACTTGTTGTGGCCTCCTACTGGATTGATACCTTGGTTCTCAAAAACTGAGGGAAGTACTTACGCTACTTTGCTGCATCACCCTTTCCTCTTCAAGGGAAAACCAACGCATGCTCAAGAGGTAGCAATACCCAATATGATGGAACATGTAAAGGTAGTTCTTCACAAGACTTGCAGAAAGATGATGAATCCTATTCACCCCACAAGGTCCTTGCTCTAACTTGGCCCTTGATATGGGCACAACATGTATATAATGTCCTGGAGTGCATCTACTCTGTTGCATTGCCTTGTTCTTAGCTTGCTGATCATGCATGTAAATAAGGCATGCCTTCCTGTTTTTCAGTACCTATTCCATTCATGATAACATGTATTCAGATTCAAATACTGTCATTCTACTCTATCGCAATGCCATCTGCTTAGTTTGGACATTATGCTTCTAAATATCTTATGCATTGTTATTCATCAGTATGTACTTCATCTATCTACCATACCATGTTCTTTTTTTACATTGAAGTGATGTTCTAGTGGTCTCTTGCAATGCCATCTTAGTTTCCCAATCATACACGCATATGTTGCCTTAGTGTTTTTCTGTATGTATTCCTCTAGCATACAGTTTTACATTCAAGTAGTGTTTTTTTACACTGTTGTCCTGTCGTATCCCTGGCTCTTACATCATACTCCCTCCGTCCGGATTACATGTCACAGAAATGGATAAAATTGGATGTATCTAGAACTGAAATACGCCTAGACCCATCCATTTATTTCTAGATGGAGGGAATACATGTCAATATGTCATGCCTTTCTATTCTTCAGTACCTATTCCGTCTCTGTTGTAGCATGTTTTATAATTGAAACACCATTCTTCTATATAAGGCATGCAAGGGGAAGACGGCTATGTTAGAATCTGAAGGGTTACAAACCAGGTGTTTGCAAAAGATCCAAACACTAGGAGATAATAAACCAACTCCAGTTTTCATAGATACTGCTCCAGCACAAAGAAACCCAACTCCCACTGGTAATAAGCAGATTCCAGTGGCCAAAGAACTAGTCCGCTCCAGTCCAGCAAAAATATGTCAACTCCATTCTAAGAAGCGTGTGCGTATCCTCGCATCATGAAATTTTATAGCATTCTGATCATATTTTCTACATGTTTCTTACCCATCTCTCTTAGAAAATAAGCTTAAAGAATAGAAGACTTCCTCCATTGGGATCGTATTCGAGGAAAGTATCTTGCGGGAATTCTCTGTGCTCCAATGCTGATGTAAGTACCTGTTGTATATCACTATATTTTTACATCAGCATGTATTTTGTTAATCGGCGTGAATCCAACCTTTATCTAATCTAAAATTAGTTGTAGGAAATGTTAAAGGCGACAATGTTGATTTTTGTAAGGAAAACTGCCTGGTAGTTTTGCATACTGAGCTGCATGAGTGTACTATCTCATATCATGCACATTACTGAATTGTAGTGCTGCTCTCGTTGCCCATTCATTCATTGTGTCAATGTTGTTTTCGTATTACCTTACCTGTCTGATGATAGCTGTGCCATATTGTGTTAATTTGGTGTAGGTTGGTGTGGTCTGGTTGCCCAAACGTTCGTTGTGTCAATGTTGCTTTCCTATTATCTGACCTGGCCAATGATAGCAATGCTGGTGTGCTAATTTGGTGCAGGCTGTTGAAGATAAGAAGACAAGCTCTGAAAATAGCAAGGCAACCCCATTGTTTCTTTCCAATAAATCTAGGCCAGGTAATATGGCAATAACTCTTGATTAATCTTTTCGGTTCCCCTCCTAATTTATGTTATGATGCAGTCGTCGAGACACTCTCCACTATCAATAATACAAGCCTGCCAAAATTGCCATTTGAATCTGTTAAATTTCTTATGTCTCGAATACAATGGAAAAAATGTATGTTTGTGAACCAATTAATGGCTGAAGCAATGATGGAAATGGTGGAGGAATCAGAGGTGCACATTCGTGCGCAAGAACAACTGATCAATGTCTTCAGAGATAGTGTAGCAAAATAGCAAGAACTTTCCCACGTGCTTATGGGCGTCATCCGCGCTGAGGTTGCAGGTTGTGACATTGTAGATCGTTAGGTTCTGTTCATTTATTTGCACTGGCATCAATCTTTGATGGCCCAGTGGATGTAATTTCCTGTAATATATGCTGGATGTGCAACATTTTTTCCTGTATGTCGTACCTTTGCTTGATTGGTTTTGGTCTTGTGCATAATTGCTCGTCGTAATGGGCTCAAATTATCTAATTGGGCCTAAAGACATGTACGAACTTTAGAGGTCCCATTAAGTTAATGGGCCGTTACCAGGCCGAAAGTTAATGGTCGGCCCTCTTACCTCCCGGGTCATTAACAGGCCGACATCGAAGCGGGCAACTGGTGGGCCCATTTGATTTGACTGGCCATTAACAGGCCGATACTAAGGTTGGGCTACATATGGCCCAATATACTGTGGGCCTTTAGCAGGCCGAAAGAGACAGCGGGCTTGTACTGGACCATGAAGAGCATGGATTGCTAAGAGGCCGAAAGTCAGGTCGTACTGTAAATGGTCCAACTGTGTTGTGGGCCTTTAGCAGGCCGAAAGAGAAACTGGGCTGGTATTGGACCATGAAGAGCATGGGCCGTTAAAAGGCCAAAACTCAGGTTCGACGGCAAATGGCCCAACTCACTTATAGGCCGTCAACAGGCTTAAAGACACACCGGGCCGAAAATTGGCCCAACACTTAAATGGGACGCTAAAAGGCCGAAAGATGTACATCCTGAAAATTGGCCCATCCCTTGAATGGGCCGTTAACAGGCCGAAACCACTTCGGGCCGATATTGAGCCCAAATATATAGCGGGCTGTTAACGGGATCAAAATGACGATGGGTTGCAATGGTGTCAAATCGTTAACGGGCCATTGACGGGCCGAATTGGCACATCTCGTATGGGCCGTGGGCTTAAATGGACGTGACACAAGTAGGCCTTATATGGGCAGGCCTGCTAATTCTTACGGGGCCGGCCTTTTTCACCGAAATGGGCCACTATTGGGCCATGCCACGTGTCGATCTATCATAGGCGCCTCCTGTCCAATGACTGGATGACATCTGTCCCAACGGTGAGCCGACACATGGTTCCTCCGGCCAATGAGAATTTTACACGTGGAAAATCCCCATTGGTCCGGGCTGTTAATGGTTTATCGGATCCAAACTGGAACCCGATAGCTTAACGGCGACCCGTTACGGTGGATGCCACGTGTTGGTCACCCTTGACGAAAGCACTTCTATGATGCGCGATTTATCGTCATGGAAGTGGACACTTCCATGATGATAATTTTGGTAATGTCATGGAACACTTCTACGATAGCACAGGTATGACTATCTTGATTTTGTCATAAATTCGTCATGGATGTACATGCATGACAGAAAACATGACCTACTGTGACAAACACGTATCATCACGGAAGTGTATTTTTTTGTAGTGATGCACATGATAATTTTTTTTGGTGAAACTCCAATTTCAATCGATTCCAATTCCAAGATCCAATATCATCGCATAGCCTATACCATGCCAATGATTTTCCCTTCAAAGATAAAGGGAAAACCTTCTTCTTAACTTCATCTCCGGGTAAACCTGCAAGCTTAAACAATCCACAAATTTCATCCACATATCAACTGCATATCAGGATGTTATGTTCCATCTCCTGCATAAGGATCAGCTAGCAGTTGTTCCATCATACCCGAAGGAATTTCATATTCAATATTTTCAGTAGGTGTAGTAGGTTGAGGGGTAACTAATTGTGGTTCTGGTCGAGGTGAAGATACCCCGAACAAACCCCTCAAAGGATTGTTCTCCATAGTAGCAAGTGACAATAAATTTCAGCATGTAGTAATAATTTTTCCTTACTAATTTCCACTTACCAAGAGTCCATTACTCCCTGGCAACGGCGCCAGAAAAGAGCCTTGATGACCCACAAGTATATGGGATCAATTGTAGCCTTTCCGATAAGTAAGAGTGTCGAACCCAACAAGGAGCAGAAGGAAATGACAAGTGGTTTTCATCAAGGTAATGTCTGCAAGTGTTGAAATTGTAAGTAACAGAGTAGTTTGGTAGCAAGATAATTTGTAACGAGCAAGTTATGATAGTAGTAACAAAAGTGCAGAAAGATAGCCCAATCCTTCTGAGGCAAAGGACAGGCCAAACAGTCTCTTGTTGTAGCGACCCGACCTCAGACGGTCAAATCTCTGTGCTTAAGTGTCATCCCTGGATCGGTATGCTAACACACAGTACTCAAGGATTTATAACAGAGGTAAATCAGATGTATAAAGTAACGTAAATACTATTACCTCAATCCAAATTGCAGAAGTAACAACAAGGTTGTGGATTCCCATCAACACCAACGGTAAAGTTGAGTGTAGAAATCGTAACCCTAACGTATCACTTATTCGTCGTAAGATTCCTGCAACATGAGACGTTGCAGCCACAAAGGGTTAGTACATTGAATGTACTGGCAAATTCACACCATATGATAATGATGAATAATAACTATCACTACATGCATATATGGCTGGTGGAGGCTCTACGGTTAACATGTTTTTGCGAAAAGCCAATTTTTCCCTACTGCAAAGGAATATATTTTATTTAACTACAAAGTTGGTTGAAAACATTGAGAAGGTTCCTCCAACTCAATCCCAAATTAACATCTGTTGGAAATATGCCCTAGAGGCAATAATAAATGGTTATTATTATATTTCTTTGTTCATGGTAATTGTCTATTGTTCATGCTATAATTGTATTGTCCGGAAATCGTAATACATGTGTGAATACATAGACTACAACGTGTCCCTAGTAAGCGTCTAGTTGACTAGCTCGTTGATCAACAGATAGTCATGGTTTCCTGACTATGGACATTGGATGTCATTGATAACGGGATCACATCATTAGGAGAATGATGTGATGGACAAGACCCAATCCTAAGCATAGCATAAAAGATCGTGTAGTTTCGTTTGCTAGAGCTTTTCCAAATGTCAAGTATCTTTTCCTTAGACCATGAGATCGTGCAACTCCCGGATACCGTAGGAGTGCTTTGGGTGTGCCAAACGTCACAACGTAACTGGGTGACTATAAAGGTGCACTACGGGTATCTCCGAAAGTGTCTGTTGGGTTGGCACGGATCGAGACTGGGATTTGTCACTCCGTGTGACGGAGAGGTATCTCTGGGCCCACTCGGTAATGCATCATCATAATGAGCTCAATGTGACTAAGGCGTTAGTCACGGGATCATGCATTGCGGTACGAGTAAAGAGACTTGCCGGTAACGAGATTGAACAAGGTATTGGGATACCGACGATCGAATCTCGGGCAAGTAACATACCGATTGACAAAGGGAATTGCATACGGGATTGATTGAATCCTCGACACCGTGGTTCATCCGATGAGATCATCGTGGAACATGTGGGAGCCAACATGGGTATCCAGATCCCGCTGTTGGTTATTGACCGGAGAGGCGTCTCGGTCATGTCTGCATGTCTCCCGAACCCGTAGGGTCTACACACTTAAGGTTCGGTGACGCTAGGGTTGTAGAGATATATGTATGCGGAAACCCGAAAGTTGTTCGGAGTCCCGGATGAGATCCCGGACGTCACGAGAGGTTCCGGAATGGTCCGGAGGTGAAGAATTATATATAGGAAGTCAAGTTTCGGCCACCGGGAAAGTTTCGGGGGTTACCGGTATTGTACCGGGACCACCGGAAGGGTCCCGGGGGTCCACCGGGTGGGGCCACCTATCCCGGAGGGCCCCGTGGGCTGAAAGTGGAAGGGAACCAGCCCTAGTGGGCTGGGGCGCCCCCCTTGGGCCTCCCCCCATGCGCCTAGGGTTGGGAACCCTAGGGGGGAGCTTCCCCCTTGCCTTGGGGGGCAAGGCACCCCTTCCCCCCTTTGGCCGCCGCCCCCCTTGGAGATCCCATCTCCCTGGGCCGGCGCCCCCCCAGGGGGCCTATATAAAGGGGGGGAGGGAGGGCAGCAACCTACAGCCTTGGGCGCCTCCCTCCTCCCCTGCAACACCTCTCTCTCTCGCAGAAGCTCGGCGAAGCCCTGCCGGAGACCCGCTACATCCACCACCACGCCGTCGTGCTGCTGGATCTCCATCAACCTCTCCTTCCCCCTTGCTGGATCAAGAAGGAGGAGACGTCGCTGCACCGTACGTGTGTTGAACGCGGAGGTGCCGTCCGTTCGGCACTCGGTCATCGGTGATTTGGATCACGGCGAGTACGACTCCGTCATCCACGTTCATTGGAACGCTTCCGCTCGCGATCTACAAGGGTATGTAGATGCACTCCTTCCCCTCGTTGCTAGTATACTCCATAGATGCATCTTGGTGAGCGTAGGAAAATTTTAAATTATGCTACGATTCCCAACAGTGGCATCATGAGCCAGGCCTATGCGTAGTTACTATGCACGAGTAGAACACAAAGCAGTTGTGGGCGTTGAGTTTGCCAATTCTTCTTGCCGCTACTAGTCGTTTCTTGTTTCGGCGGCATTGTAGGATGAAGCGGCCCGGACCGACCTTACACGTACGCTTACGTGAGACAGGTTCCACCGACTGACATGCACTAGTTGCATAAGGTGGCTAGCGGGTGTCTGTCTCTCCTACTTTAGTCGGAACGGATTCGATGAAAAGGGTCCTTATGAAGGGTAAATAGAAATTGGCAAATCACGTTGTGGTCATACGTAGGTAAGAAAACGTTCTTGCTAGAAACCTACAAACCACGTAAAAACTTGCAACAACAATTAGAGGACGTCTAACTTGTTTTTGCAGCAAGTGCTATGTGATGTGATATGGCCAGAAGATGTGATGAATGATATATGTGATGTATGAGATTGATCATATTCTTGTAATAGGAATCACGACTTGCATGTCGATGAGTATGACAACCGGCAGGAGCCATAGGAGTTGTCTTTATTATTTTGCATGACCTGCGTGTCATTGAATAACGCCATGTAATTTACTTTACTTTGTTGCTAAACGCGTTAGCCATAGAAGTAGAAGTAATCGTTGGCGTGACGACTTCATGAAGACACAATGATGGAGATCATGATGATGGAGATCATGGTGTCATGCCGGTGACGAAGATGATCATGGTGCCCCGAAGATGGAGATCAAAGGAGCATGATGATATTGGCCATATCATGTCACTATTTGATTGCATGTGATGTTTATCATGTTTTTGCATCTTATTTGCTTAGAACGACGGTAGTAAGTAAGATGATCCCTTATAATAATTTCAAGAAAGTGTTCACCCTAACTGTGCACCGTTGCGAAGGTTCGTTGTTTCGAAGCACCACGTGATGATCGGGTGTGATAGATTCTAACGTTCGAATACAACGGGTGTTGACGAGCCTAGCATGTACAGACATGGCCTCGGAACACACGCAATACACTTAGGTTGACTTGACGAGCCTAGCATGTACAGACATGGCCTCGGAACACGGAGGACCGAAAGGTCGAGCATGAGTCGTATAGAAGATACGATCAACATGGAGATGTTCACCGATCTTGACTAGTCCGTCTCACGTGATGATCGGACACGGCCTAGTTGAACTCGGATCATGTTTCACTTAGATGACTAGAGGGATGTCTATCTGAGTGGGAGTTCATTAAATAATTTGATTAGATGAACTTAATTATCATGAACTTAGTCTAAAATCTTTACACTATGTCTTGTAGATCAAATGGCCAACGTTGTCCTCAATTTCAACGCGTTCCTAGAGAAAACCAAGCTGAAAGATGATGGCAGCAACTATACGGACTGGGTCCGGAACCTGAGGATCATCCTCATAGTAGCCAAGAAAGATTATGTCTTAGAAGCACCGCTAGGTGAAGCACCAATCCCTGAGAACCAAGACGTTATGAACGCTTGGCAGCAGCGTGCTGATGATTACTCCCTCGTTCAGTGCGGCATGCTTTACAGCTTAGAACCGGGTCTCCAAAAGCGTTTTGAGAAACATGGAGCATATGAGATGTTCGAGGAGCTGAAACTGGTTTTTCAAGCTCATGCCCGGGTCGAGAGATATGACGTCTCCGACAAGTTCTTCAGCTGTAAAATGGAGGAGAATAGTTCTGTTAGTGAGCACATACTCAGAATGTCTGGGTTGCACAACCGCTTGTCTCAGCTGGGAGTTAATCTCCCGGATGACGCGGTCATTGACAGAATCCTCCAGTCGCTTCCACCAAGCTACAAGAGCTTTGTGATGAACTTCAATATGCAGGGGATGGAAAAGACCATTCCTGAGGTATATTCAATGCTGAAATCAGCTGAGGTAGAGATCAGAAAAGAACATCAAGTGTTGATGGTGAATAAAACCACTAAGTTCAAGAAGGGCAAGGGTAAGAAGAACTTCAAGAAGGACGGCAAGGGAGTTGCCGCGCCCGGTAAACCAGTTACTGGGAAGAAGTCAAAGAATGGACCCAAGCCCGAGACTGAGTGCTTTTATTGCAAGGGAAGTGGTCACTGGAAGCGGAACTGCCCCAAATACTTAGCGGACAAGAAGAAGGCCGGCAACACCAAAGGTATATGTGATATACATGTAATTGATGTGTACCTTACCAGTACTCGTAGTAGCTCCTGGGTATTTGATACCGGTGCGGTTGCTCATATTTGTAACTCAAAACAGGAACTACGGAATAAACGGAGACTGGCGAAGGACGAGGTGACGATGCGCGTCGGGAATGGTTCCAAGGTCGATGTGATCGCCGTCGGCACGCTACCTCTGCATCTACCCACGGGATTAGTTTTAAACCTCAATAATTGTTATTTAGTGCCAGCTTTGAGCATGAACATTGTATCTGGATCTCGTTTAATTCGAGATGGCTACTCATTTAAATCCGAGAATAATGGTTGTTCTATTTATTTGAGAGATATGTTTTATGGTCATGCCCCGCTGGTCAATGGTTTATTTTTGATGAATCTCGAACGTGATGTTACACATGTTCATAGTGTGAATACCAAAAGATGTAAAGTTGATAACGATAGTCCCACATACTTGTGGCACTGCCGCCTTGGTCACATTGGTGTCAAGCGCATGAAGAAGCTCCATGCAGATGGACTTTTGGAGTCTCTTGATTACGAATCATTTGACACGTGCGAACCATGCCTCATGGGTAAGATGACCAAGACTCCGTTCTCCGGAACAATGGAGCGAGCAACCAACTTATTGGAAATCATACATACCGATGTGTGTGGTCCAATGAGTGTTGAGGCTCGCGGAGGATATCGTTATGTTCTCACTCTCACTGATGATTTAAGTAGATATGGGTATGTCTACCTAATGAAACACAAGTCTGAAACCTTTGAAAAGTTCAAGGAATTTCAGAGTGAAGTTGAGAATCAACGTGACAGGAAAATAAAATTCTTACGATCAGATCGTGGTGGAGAATATTTAAGTCACGAATTTGGTACACACTTAAGGAAATGTGGAATAGTTTCACAACTCACGCCGCCTGGAACACCTCAGAGAAATGGTGTGTCCGAACGTCGTAATCGCACTCTATTGGATATGGTGCGATCTATGATGTCTCTTACCGATTTACCGCTCTCATTTTGGGGCTATGCTTTAGAGACTGCCGCATTCACTTTAAATAGGGCTCCGTCGAAATCCGTTGAGACGACACCGTATGAATTATGGTTTGGGAAGAAACCTAAGCTGTCGTTTCTAAAAGTTTGGGGATGCGATGCTTATGTCAAGAAACTTCAACCTGAAAAGCTCGAACCCAAATCGGAAAAATGCGTCTTCATAGGATACCCTAAGGAAACTATTGGGTATACCTTCTACCTCAGATCCGAAGGCAAGATCTTCGTTGCCAAGAACGGGTCCTTTCTGGAGAAGGAGTTTCTCTCGAAAGAATTGAGTGGGAGGAAAGTGGAACTTGATGAGGTGATAGTCACCCCTTCCGAACCGGAAAGTAGCGCAGCGCGGGAAAATGTTCCTGTGGTGCCTACACCGACTGGGGAGGAAGTTAATGATGATGATCATGAAGCTTCAGATCAAGTTACTGAACTTCGTAGGTCCACAAGGACACGTTCCGCACCAGAGTGGTACGGCAACCCTGTCCTGGAAATCATGTTGTTAGACAACGGTGAACCTTCGAACTATGAAGAAGCGATGGCGGGCCCGGATTCCGACAAATGGCTAGAAGCCATGAAATCCGAGATAGGATCCATGTATGAAAACAAAGTATGGACTTTGACTGACTTGCCCGATGAGCGGCGAGCCATAGAAAACAAATGGATCTTTAAGAAGAAGACGGACGCAGATGGTAATGTGACCATCTACAAAGCTCGACTTGTCGCTAAGGGTTATCGACAAGTTCAAGGGGTTGACTACGATGAGACTTTCTCACCCGTAGCGAAGCTGAAGTCCGTCCGAATCATGTTAGCAATTGCCGCATACTATGATTATGAGATATGGCAGATGGACGTCAAAACGGCATTCCTTAACGGCTTCCTTAAGGAAGAGTTGTATATGATGCAGCCGGAAGGTTTTGTCGATCCTAAGAATGCTAACAAAGTATGCAAGCTCCAGCGCTCAATCTATGGGCTGGTGCAAGCATCTCGGAGTTGGAACATTCGCTTTGATGAGATGATCAAAGCGTTTGGGTTTACACAGACTTATGGAGAAGCCTGTGTTTACAAGAAAGTGAGTGGGAGCTCTGTAGCATTTCTCATATTATATGTGGATGACATACTATTGATGGGAAATGATATAGAATTCTTGGAAAGTATAAAGGCCTATTTGAATAAGTGTTTTTCAATGAAGGACCTTGGAGAAGCTGCTTATATATTAGGCATCAAGATCTATAGAGATAGATCAAGACGCCTCATTGGTCTTTCACAGAGTACATACCTTGACAAGATATTGAAGAAGTTCAGTATGGATCAGTCCAAGAAGGGGTTCTTGCCTGTATTGCAAGGTGTGCAATTGAGCACGGCTCAATGCCCGACCACGGCAGAAGATATAGAAAAGATGAGTGTCATCCCCTATGCCTCGGCCATAGGGTCTATTATGTATGCCATGCTGTGTACCAGACCTGATGTAAACCTTGCCGTAAGTTTGGTAGGAAGGTACCAAAGTAATCCCGGCATGGAACACTGGACAGCGGTCAAGAATATCCTGAAGTACCTGAAGAGGACTAAGGATATGTTTCTCGTTTATGGAGGTGACGAAGAGCTCGTCGTAAAGGGTTACGTCGACGCTAGCTTCGACACAGATCTGGATGACTCGAAGTCACAAACCGGATACGTGTATATTTTGAATGGAGGAGCAGTAAGCTGGTGCAGTTGCAAGCAAAGCGTCGTGGCGGGATCTACATGTGAAGCGGAGTACATGGCAGCCTCGGAGGCAGCACAGGAAGCAGTCTGGATGAAGGAGTTCATTACCGACCTAGGGGTGATTCCCAATGCGTCGGGCCCGATGACTCTCTTCTGTGACAACACTGGAGCCATTGCCCTTGCGAAGGAGCCCAGGTTTCACAGGAAGACCAGGCATATCAAGCGTCGCTTCAACTCCATTCGTGAAAGTGTTCAAAATGGAGACATAGATATTTGTAAAGTACATACGGACCTGAATGTAGCAGATCCGTTGACTAAACCTCTCCCTAGGGCAAAACATGATCAACACCAGGACGCAATGGGTGTTCGATTCATCACAATGTAACTAGATTATTGACTCTAGTGCAAGTGGGAGACTGTTGGAAATATGCCCTAGAGGCAATAATAAATGGTTATTATTATATTTCTTTGTTCATGGTAATTGTCTATTGTTCATGCTATAATTGTATTGTCCGGAAATCGTAATACATGTGTGAATACATAGACCACAACGTGTCCCTAGTAAGCCTCTAGTTGACTAGCTCGTTGATCAACAGATAGTCATGGTTTCCTGACTATGGACATTGGATGTCATTGATAACGGGATCACATCATTAGGAGAATGATGTGATGGACAAGACCCAATCCTAAGCATAGCATAAAAGATCGTGTAGTTTCGTTTGCTAGAGCTTTTCCAATGTCAAGTATCTTTTCCTTAGACCATGAGATCGTGCAACTCCCGGATACCGTAGGAGTGCTTTGGGTGTGCCAAACGTCACAACGTAACTGGGTGACTATAAAGGTGCACTACGGGTATCTCCGAAAGTGTCTGTTGGGTTGGCACGGATCGAGACTGGGATTTGTCACTCCGTGTGACGGAGAGGTATCTCTGGGCCCACTCGGTAATGCATCATCATAATGAGCTCAATGTGACTAAGGCGTTAGTCACGGGATCATGCATTGCGGTACGAGTAAAGAGACTTGCCGGTAACGAGATTGAACAAGGTATTGGGATACCGACGATCGAATCTCGGGCAAGTAACATACCGATTGACAAAGGGAATTGCATACGGGATTGATTGAATCCTCGACACCGTGGTTCATCCGATGAGATCATCGTGGAACATGTGGGAGCCAACATGGGTATCCAGATCCCGCTGTTGGTTATTGACCGGAGAGGCGTCTCGGTCATGTCTGCATGTCTCCCGAACCCGTAGGGTCTACACACTTAAGGTTCGGTGACGCTAGGGTTGTAGAGATATATGTATGCGGAAACCCGAAAGTTGTTCGGAGTCCCGGATGAGATCCCGGACGTCACGAGAGGTTCCGGAATAGTCCGGAGGTGAAGAATTATATATAGGAAGTCAAGTTTCGGCCACCGGGAAAGTTTCGGGGGTTACCGGTATTGTACCGGGACCACCGGAAGGGTCCCGGGGGTCCACCGGGTGGGGCCACCTATCCCGGAGGGCCCCGTGGACTGAAAGTGGAAGGGAACCAGCCCTTAGTGGGCTGGGGCGCCCCCCTTGGGCCTCCCCCCATGCGCCTAGGGTTGGGAACCCTAGGGGGGGAGCTTCCCCCTTGCCTTGGGGGGCAAGGCACCCCTTGCCCCCCTTTGGCCGCCGCCCCCCCTTGGAGATCCCATCTCCCTGGGCCGGCGCCCCCCCAAGGGGGCCTATATATAGGGGGGAGGGAGGGCAGCAACACACAGCCGTGGGCGCCTCCCTCCTCCCCTGCAACACCTCTCTCTCTCTCTCTCTCGCAGAAGCTTGGCAAAGCCCTGCCAAGACCCGCTACATCCACCACCACGCCGTCGTGCTGCTGGATCTCCATCAACCTCTCCTTCCCCCTTGCTGGATCAAGAAGGAGGAGACGTCGCTGCACCGTACCTGTGTTGAACGCGGAGGTGCCGTCCGTTCGGCACTCGGTCATCGGTGATTTGGATCACGGCGAGTACGACTCCGTCATCCACGTTCATTGGAACGCTTCCGCTCGCGATCTACAAGGGTATGTAGATGCACTCCTTTCCCCTCGTTGCTAGCAGACTCCATAGATGCATCTTGGTGAGCGTAGGAAAAGTTTAAATTATGCTACGATTCCCAACAACATCAATATCCCAACAAATTATATAAGTAACGTGGTGAGATCAACATGATAATTCAAGTACCAGATACTCAAGATGTCCACAACCGGGGACACGGCTAACCGTGATTAGTTTGTACACTCTGTAGAGGTTAACACACTTTGTTGGTAATCGTAGCATAATTTAAAAATTTTCCTACGCTCACCAAGATGCATCTATGGAGTGTACTAGCAACGAGGGGAAGGGAGTGCATCTACATACCCTTGTAGATCGCGAGCGGAAGCGTTCCAATGAACGTGGATGACGGAGTCGTACTCGCCGTGATCCAAATCACCGATGACCGAGTGCCGAACGGACGGCACCTCCGCGTTCAACACACGTACGGTGCAGCGACGTCTCCTCCTTCTTGATCCAGCAAGGGGGAAGGAGAGGTTGATGGAGATCCCGCAGCACGACGGCGTGGTGGTGGATGTAGCGGGTCTCCGGCAGAGCTTCGCCGAGCTTCTGCGACAGAGAGAGAGAGGTTTTGCAGGGGAGGAGGGAGGCGACCAAGGCTGTAGGTTGCTGCCCTCCCTCCCCCCTTTATATAGGCCCCCTGGGGGGCGCCGGCCCCAAGAGATAGGATCTCAAGGGGGGGGGGGCGGCGGCCACAAGGGGGGAAGGGGTTGCCTTGCCCCCCAAGGCAAGGGGGAAGCTCCCCCCTAGGGTTCCCAACCCTAGGCGCATGGGGGGAGGCCCAAGGGGGGCGCCCCAGCCCACTAAGGGCTGGTTCCCTTCCACTTTCAGCCCACGGGGCCCTCCGGGATAGGTGGCCCCACCCGGTGGACCCCCGGGACCCTTTCGGTGGTCCCGGTACAATACCGGTAACCCCCGAAACTTTCCCGGTGGCCGAAACTTGACTTCCTATATATAATTCTTCACCTCCGGACCATTCCGGAACCTCTAGTGACGTCCGGGATCTCATCCGGGACTCCGAACAACTTTTGGGTTTCCGCATACATATATCTCTACAACCCTAGCGTCACCGAACCTTAAGTGTGTAGACCCTACGGGTTCGGGAGACATGCAGACATGACCGAGACACCTCTCCGGTCAATAACCAATAACGGGATCTGGATACCCATGTTAGCTCCCACATGTTCCACGATGATCTCATCGGATGAACCACGGTGTCGAGGATTCAATCAATCCCGTATGCAATTCCCTTTGTCAATCGGTATGTTACTTGCCCGAGATTCGATCGTCGGTATCCCAATACCTTGTTCAATCTCGTTACCGGCAAGTCTCTTTACTTGTACCGCAATGCATGATCCCGTGACTAACGCCTTAGTCACATTGAGCTCATTATGATGATGCATTACCGAGTGGGCCCAGAGATACCTCTCCGTCACACGGAGTGACAAATCCCAGTCTCGATCCGTGCCAACCCAACAGACACTTTCGGAGATACCCGTAGTGCACCTTTATAGTCACCCAGTTACGTTGTGACGTTTGGCACACCCAAAGCACTCCTACGGTATCCGGGAGTTGCACGATCTCATGGTCTAAGGAAAAGATACTTGACATTGGAAAAGCTCTAGCAAACGAAACTACACGATCTTTTATGCTATGCTTAGGATTGGGTCTTGTCCATCACATCATTCTCCTAATGATGTGATCCCGTTATCAATGACATCCAATGTCCATAGTCAGGAAACCATGACTATCTGTTGATCAACGAGCTAGTCAACTAGAGGCTTACTAGGGACACGTTGTGGTCTATGTATTCACACATGTATTACGATTTCCGGACAATACAATTATAGCATGAATAATAGACAATTACCATGAACAAAGAAATATAATAATAACCATTTATTATTGCCTCTAGGGCATATTTCCAACAGTCTCCCACTTGCACTAGAGTCAATAATCTAGTTACATTGTGATGAATCGAACACCCATTGCGTCCTGGTGTTGATCATGTTTTGCCCTAGGGAGAGGTTTAGTCAACGGATCTGCTACATTCAGGTCCGTATGTACTTTACAAATATCTATGTCTCCATTTTGAACACTTTCACGAATGGAGTTGAAGCGACGCTTGATATGCCTGGTCTTCCTGTGAAACCTGGGCTCCTTCGCAAGGGCAATAGCTCCAGTGTTGTCACAGAAGAGAGTCATCGGGCCCGACGCATTGGGAATCACCCCTAGGTCGGTAATGAACTCCTTCATCCAGACTGCTTCCTGTGCTGCCTCCGAGGCTGCCATGTACTCCGCTTCACATGTAGATCCCGCCACGACGCTTTGCTTGCAACTGCACCAGCTTACTGCTCCTCCATTCAAAATATACACGTATCCGGTCTGTGACTTCGAGTCATCCAGATCTGTGTCGAAGCTAGCGTCGACGTAACCCTTTACGACGAGCTCTTCGTCACCTCCATAAACGAGAAACATATCCTTAGTCCTCTTCAGGTACTTCAGGATATTCTTGACCGCTGTCCAGTGTTCCTTGCCGGGATTACTTTGGTACCTTCCTACCAAACTTACGGCAAGGTTTACATCAGGTCTGGTACACAGCATGGCATACATAATAGACCCTATGGCCGAGGCATAGGGGATGACACTCATCTCTTCTATATCTTCTGCCGTGGTCGGGCATTGAGCCGTGCTCAATTGCACACCTTGCAATACAGGCAAGAACCCCTTCTTGGACTGATCCATATTGAACTTCTTCAATATCTTGTCAAGGTATGTACTCTGTGAAAGACCAATGAGGCGTCTTGATCTATCTCTATAGATCTTGATGCCTAATATATAAGCAGCTTCTCCAAGGTCCTTCATTGAAAAACACTTATTCAAATAGGCCTTTATACTTTCCAAGAATTCTATATCATTTCCCATCAATAGTATGTCATCCACATATAATATGAGAAATGCTACAGAGCTCCCACTCACTTTCTTGTAAACACAGGCTTCTCCATAAGTCTGTGTAAACCCAAACGCTTTGATCATCTCATCAAAGCGAATGTTCCAACTCCGAGATGCTTGCACCAGCCCATAGATTGAGCGCTGGAGCTTGCATACTTTGTTAGCATTCTTAGGATCGACAAAACCTTCCGGCTGCATCATATACAACTCTTCCTTAAGGAAGCCGTTAAGGAATGCCGTTTTGACGTCCATCTGCCATATCTCATAATCATAGTATGCGGCAATTGCTAACATGATTCGGACGGACTTCAGCTTCGCTACGGGTGAGAAAGTCTCATCGTAGTCAACCCCTTGAACTTGTCGATAACCCTTAGCGACAAGTCGAGCTTTGTAGATGGTCACATTACCATCCGCGTCCGTCTTCTTCTTAAAGATCCATTTGTTTTCTATGGCTCGCCGATCATCGGGCAAGTCAGTCAAAGTCCATACTTCGTTTTCATACATGGATCCTATCTCGGATTTCATGGCTTCTAGCCATTTGTCGGAATCCGGGCCCGCCATCGCTTCTTCATAGTTCGAAGGTTCACCGTTGTCTAACAACATGATTTCCAGGACAGGGTTGCCGTACCACTCTGGTGCGGAACGTGTCCTTGTGGACCTACGAAGTTCAGTAACTTGATCTGAAGCTTCATGATCATCATCATTAACTTCCTCCCCAGTCGGTGTAGGCACCACAGGAACATTTTCCCGCGCTGCGCTACTTTCCGGTTCGGAAGGGGTGACTATCACCTCATCAAGTTCCACTTTCCTCCCACTCAATTCTTTCGAGAGAAACTCCTTCTCCAGAAAGGACCCGTTCTTGGCAACGAAGATCTTGCCTTCGGATCTGAGGTAGAAGGTATACCCAATAGTTTCCTTAGGGTATCCTATGAAGACGCATTTTTCCGATTTGGGTTCGAGCTTTTCAGGTTGAAGTTTCTTGACATAAGCATCGCATCCCCAAACTTTTAGAAACGACAGCTTAGGTTTCTTCCCAAACCATAATTCATACGGTGTCGTCTCAACGGATTTCGACGGAGCCCTATTTAAAGTGAATGCGGCAGTCTCTAAAGCATAACCCCAAAATGAGAGCGGTAAATCGGTAAGAGACATCATAGATCGCACCATATCCAATAGAGTGCGATTACGACGTTCGGACACACCATTTCTCTGAGGTGTTCCAGGCGGCGTGAGTTGTGAAACTATTCCACATTTCCTTAAGTGTGTACCAAATTCGTGACTTAAATATTCTCCACCACGATCTGATCGTAAGAATTTTATTTTCCTGTCACGTTGATTCTCAACCTCACTCTGAAATTCCTTGAACTTTTCAAAGGTTTCAGACTTGTGTTTCATTAGGTAGACATACCCATATCTACTTAAATCATCAGTGAGAGTGAGAACATAACGATATCCTCCGCGAGCCTCAACACTCATTGGACCGCACACATCGGTATGTATGATTTCCAATAAGTTGGTTGCTCGCTCCATTGTTCCGGAGAACGGAGTCTTGGTCATCTTACCCATGAGGCATGGTTCGCACGTGTCAAATGATTCGTAATCAAGAGGCTCCAAAAGTCCATCTGCATGGAGCTTCTTCATGCGCTTGACACCAATGTGACCAAGGCGGCAGTGCCACAAGTATGTGGGACTATCGTTATCAACTTTACATCTTTTGGTATTCACACTATGAACATGTGTAACATCATGTTCGAGATTCATCAAAAATAAAACATTGACCAGCGGGGCATGACCATAAAACATATCTCTCAAATAAATAGAACAACCATTATTCTCAGATTTAAATGAGTAGCCATCTCAAATTAAACGAGATCCAGATACAATGTTGATGCTCAAAGCTGGCACTAAATAACAATTATTGAGGTTTAAAACTAATCCCGTGGGTAGATGCAGAGGTAGCGTGCCAACGGCGATCACATCGACCTTGGAACCATTCCCGACGCGCATCGTCGCCTCGTCCTTTGCCAGTCTCCGTTTATTCCGTAGTTCCTGCTTTGAGTTACAAATATGAGCAACCGCACCGGTATCAAATACCCAGGAGCTACTATGAGTACTGGTAAGGTACACATCAATTACTTGTATATCACATATACCTTGGGTGTTGCCGGCCTTCTTCTTGTCCGCTAAATATTTGGGGCAGTTCCGCTTCCAGTGACCACTTCCCTTGCAATAAAAGCACTCAGTCTCGGGCTTGGGTCCATTCTTTGACTTCTTCCCGGTAACTGGCTTACCGGGCGCGGCAACTCCCTTGCCGTCCTTCTTGAAGTTCTTCTTACCCTTGCCGTTCTTGAACTTAGTGGTTTTATTCACCATCAACACTTGATGTTCTTTTCTGATCTCTACCTCAACTGATTTCAGCATTGAATATACCTCGGGAATGGTCTTGTCCATCCCCTGCATATTGTAGTTCATCACAAAGCTCTTGTAGCTTGGTGGAAGCGACTGGAGGATTCTGTCAATGACCGCGTCATCTGGGAGATTAACTCCCAGCTGAGACAAGCTGTTGTGCAACCCAGACATTCTGAGTATGTGCTCACTAACAGAACTGTTCTCCTCCATTTTACAGCTGAAGAACTTGTCGGAGACATCATATCTCTCGACCCGGGCATGAGCTTGAAAAACCAGTTTCAGCTCCTCGAACATCTCATATGCTCCATGTTTCTCAAAACGCTTTTGGAGACCCGGTTCTAAGCTGTAAAGCATGCCGCACTAAACGAGGGAGTAATCATCAGCACGCTGCTGCCAAGCGTTCATAACGTCTTGGTTCTCAGGGATTGGTGCTTCACCTAGCAGTGCTTCTAAGACATAATCTTTCTTGGCTGCTATGAGGATGATCCTCAGGTTCCGGACCCAGTCCGTATAGTTGCTGCCATCATCTTTCAGCTTGGTTTTCTCTAGGAATGCGTTGAAATTGAGGACAACGTGGGCCATTTGATCTACAATACATAGTGTAAAGATTTTAGACTAAGTTCATGATAATTAAGTTCATATAATCAAATTATTTAATGAACTCCCACTCAGATAAACATCCCTCTAGTCATCTAAGTGAAACATGATCCGATTTTAACTAGGCCGTGTCCGATCATCACGTGAGACGGACTAGTCAAGATCGGTGAACATCTCCATGTTGATCGTATCTTCTATACGACTCATGCTCGACCTTTCGGTCCTCCGTGTTCCGAGGCCATGTCTGTACATTCTAGGCTCGTCAACACCCGTTGTATTCGAACGTTAGAATCTATCACACCCGATCATCACGTGGTGCTTCGAAACAACGAACCTTCGCAACGGTGCACAGTTAGGGTGAACACTTTCTTGAAATTATTATAAGGGATCATCTTACTTACTACCGTCGTTCTAAGCAAATAAGATGCAAAAACATGATAAACATCACATGCAATCAAATAGTGACATGATATGGCCAATATCATCATGCTCCTTTGATCTCCATCTTCGGGGCACCATGATCATCTTCGTCACCGGCATGACACCATGATCTCCATCATCATGATCTCCATCATTGTGTCTTCATGAAGTCGTCACGCCAATGATTACTTCTACTTCTATGGCTAACGCGTTTAGCAACAAAGTAAAGTAATTTACATGGCGTTATTCAATGACACGCTGGTCATGCAAAATAATAAAGACAACTCCTATGGCTCCTGCCGGTTGTCATACTCATCGACATGCAAGTCGTGATTCCTATTACAAGAATATGATCAATATCATACATCACATATATCATTCATCACATCTTCTGGCCATATCACATCACATAGCACTTGCTGCAAAAACAAGTTAGACGTCCTCTAATTGTTGTTGCAAGTTTTTACGTGGTTTGTAAGGTTTCTAGCAAGAACGTTTCTTACCTACGTATGACCACAACGTGATTTGCCAATTTCTATTTACCCTTGATAAGGACCCTTTTCATCGAATCCGTTCCGACTAAAGTAGGAGAGACAGACACCCGCTAGCCACCTTATGCAACTAGTGCATGTCAATCGGTGGAACCTGTCTCACGTAAGCGTACGTGTAAGGTCGGTCCGGGCCGCTTCATCCTACAATGCCGCCGAAACAAGAAACGACTAGTAGCGGCAAGAAGAATTGGAAAACTCAACGCCCACAACTGCTTTGTGTTCTACTCGTGCATAGTAACTACGCATAGGCCTGTCTCATGATGCCACTGTTGGTAATCGTAGCATAATTTAAAAAATTTCCTACGCTCACCAAGATGCATCTATGGAGTGTACTAGCAACGAGGGGAAGGGAGTGCATCTACATACCCTTGTAGATCGCGAGCGGAAGCGTTCCAATGAACGTGGATGACGGAGTCGTACTCGCCGTGATCCAAATCACCGATGACCGAGTGCCGAACGCACGACACCTCCGCGTTCAACACACGTACGGTGCAGCGACGTCTCCTCCTTCTTGATCCAGCAAGGGGGAAGGAGAGGTTGATGGAGATCCCGCAGCACGACGGCGTGGTGGTGGATGTAGCGGGTCTCCGGCAGAGCTTTGCCGAGCTTCTGCGAGAGAGAGAGAGAGGTGTTGCAGGGGAGGAGGGAGGCGCCCAAGGCTGTAGGTTGCTGCCCTCCCTCCCCCCCTTTATATAGGCCCCCTGGGGGGGCGCCGGCCCCAAGAAATGGGATCTCAAGGGGGGGCGGCGGCCACAAGGGGGGAAGGGGTTGCCTTGCCCCCCAAGGCAAGGGGGAAGCTCCCCCCTAGGGTTCCCAACCCTAGGCGCATGGGGGGAGGCCCAAAGGGGGGCGCCACAGCCCACTAAGGGCTGGTTCCCTTCAACTTTCAGCCCATGGGGCCCTCCGGGATAGGTGGCCCCACCCGGTGGACCCCCGGGACCCTTCCGGTGGTCCCGGTACAATACCGGTAACCCCCGAAACTTTCCCTGTGGCCGAAACTTGACTTCCTATATATAATTCTTCACCTCTGGACCATTCCGGAACCTCTCGTGACGTCCGGGATCTCATCCGGGACTCCGAACAACTTTCGGGTTTCCGCATACATATATCTCTACAACCCTAGCATCACCGAACCTTAAGTGTGTAGACCCTACGGGTTCGGGAGACATGCAGACATGACCGAGACGCCTCTCTGGTCAATAACCAACAGCGGGATCTAGATACCCATGTTGGCTCCCACATGTTCCACGATGATCTCATCGGATGAACCACGGTGTCGAGGATTCAATCAATCCCGTATGCAATTCCCTTTGTCAATCGGTATGTTACTTGCCTGAGATTCGATCGTCGGTATCCCAATACCTTGTTCAATCTCGTTACCGGCAAGTCTCTTTACTCGTACCGCAATGCATGATCCAGTGACTAACGCCTTAGTCACATTGAGTTCATTATGATGATGCATTATCGAGTGGGCCCAGAGATACCTCTCCGTCACACGGAGTGACAAATCCCAGTCTCGATCCGTGCCAACCCAACAGACACTTTCGGAGATACCCGTAGTGCACCTTTATAGTCACCCAGTTACGTTGTGACGTTTGGCACACCCAAAGCACTCCTACGGTATCCGGGAGTTGCACGATCTCATGGTCTAAGGAAAAGATACTTGACATTGGAAAAGCTCTAGCAAACGAAACTACACGATCTTTTATGCTATGCTTAGGATTGGGTCTTGTCCATCACATCATTCTCCTAATGATGTGATCCCGTTATCAATGACATCCAATGTCCATAGTCAGGAAACCATGACTATCTGTTGATCAACGAGCTAGTCAACTAGAGGCTTACTAGGGACACGTTGTGGTCTATGTATTCACACATGTATTACGATTTCCGGACAATACAATTATAGCATGAATAATAGACAATTACCATGAACAAAGAAATATAATAATAACCATTTATTATTGCCTCTAGGGCATATTTCCAACACACTTTTCCCCACAATACTCGATCTCCTCCATTGGATTTCTCACACTACATGGTGTTTGAGAAACGGATGACCGAGACACAGTCTTTCAGAAACATTAACTCTTTACTCTGGGTGGACAGTTACACCTACTTTCCCCTACATCTGCTAGCCCACCACTGAAAGAGGTCATGCAACATACTCAACTATGCTAGAGCCCATAATAGCTTGTGGCTGCACACGGAAGTTTCTAGCATGAATAATCTTATGATCCCTTTGAGCCTGGGTGGCATTCCATAGGGTGATCACACGGGTCCTCCGGGATCCCCTTGGGCAAGCACTGGGTGCTCCAGGGTGCCCGGGCAGACCACTGTGTGCTCCAGAGTGCCCCTACCATTCCACCCAGATGTGTATTAAAGTAGCCACCTTAAGTTAACCATTAAATAATAACTCTCACATCTGTCATGAATCACTCAACCAATCCACGTCTACGAGCTTAGCAGAGCAGTATGAGCATAACGTAGTAGTAACTCCCAGGGTTTGAATGCATGACAATAGGTTCCTACCTCATCAACTACTTCCCAATACCCACATGTTATCAAGTCCTAACCATGCAATGTTCGATGGTTGAAACTAATGCATAAAACTGGGTATGAAGGGGATATGATCAAAGTGTGAACTTGCCTGTACTGTTGATGAAGATGATTCGCACTCATAACTCCTGATAGTTCTACTCGTCACACTCCGGTGAATCTATTGTAAGCAAGCAATAGTAACCACACATAAGCAATCACTCAAAAGATCGGAAAGAACGAAGAAGACAAATCGGAAAACATCAAAACCAAGCAAATAACTCTTGCAACATAAAACAATTTCTAACAGTACCAAAATTATGTGAATTTGGCCTTATCAAAAATTTTAGGTCAAGGGCTTTAATTTGCAAAAAGAATCATCCAAAATCGGAGTTTAAAAACTCAAGTTACGATCAAACGAAGTTCAAATACAAATCTGTTTGAAAACAAATTTTTAAATTTTCAAAAACATGTTCAAGTTGATTATTTGGATAGATGAGATCAGGACGAAGAAATAGGTGTTGGTTTCGTTGGATTTGTACAAACGGGTAAAAAGTAGTGATAGATGGAAGATCAGGGACTAATCTGCGAAGAAAATATTCACGGATGGGTCCCTGGCCAAAAAATAAAAAGAAAAAGAAAAATCTATCGAGCGAACGCTCGCTACAGAGACCTAATGAATGAACTTGTTCGCTCCGGAGGCTTAGACAACGAATGTTCGCTCAATAAAGGAAAACGTTTAGAAAAGAAAAAAACAAAAGGATCTGGAATGCCTGATCCAGATCGGACGGACGGGGTGGGGTGACGGTTATCACGGCGGCTGACGGCGTCGGCGGTGAGGAAGACAGTGGCGGCGGCTCGGCTTCGAGCGGGCGGCGGCTCCAGTGGTTCGCGGCGACGGCGGAGCGGTCGGGGAGGGGCGGCGCGGAGCGGCGGACTCGTCGGCAGCGGGGCGCGGGCGGCGGCGCGGGCGCTGGCGGCGGCGAGTCGGCGGTGGGGCGCGGGCAGCGGCTGGCTAGGGTTAGGGTTCGGCGTCTCGGCGAGGCGGGCTGGGCGGCTCGGGGTCGGTCCTTTAAAAAGGCTGGCCCGGCGGTGTCTGGCTCGGGCACGTTTCAAAGTCGGTTGCCCTTTTTTTAAACGCAGACCGACAAAAATACGAAAAACAAAATAAATAAGAATATTCTATAGGCATATAATATATCAAAATTTCCAGAAAAAGATTTTCTACAGCATGAACATTTTACTAACGTCAAATAAAATCCACACAAATTCAAATAATTCAAACAGTGCTACTGCTACAATAAAACTCAATAAAAATCATTTTAAAAATACAAAAATTAATTCAATTTTGTTTCTCTCCAATTTTCTGATGTAGGGAATCATTTTACCCTAATTTCCATATATTTTGTTTTTGGAGAAAAATAATTTGAATAAAACCCAAAATAACTCCAAATTAAAAAATAACTTCAAAATGACTTTAAATTTGATCCTTTTAAACTTCCAACTCATATTTCATATGTTTTGAAGAAGTCATTTTATCTTCTCTCATGAAAATCATTGAGTTGCTTAAAGTTTCTAAATTGGAAAATATTTCCAAATGAAATTCAATATTTTCAAAAACCCTTTTTCATTTATTTAAATGGAACAAGTCATGTCATCTTCTCTCTAGGGTTTTGTATTTGAAAAGAATTTGAATTCACGGAGATCATAAAAGCAAAATGAAATTTTGGGAAAGTCCTTTTATCCCTCTCATTTAACTTTCAAAAAGTTTCAAATTTCACTCACTTTCAGTCAATCAATCACACAACAATCAAACAAACAATTAAAACTATTTATTTAATATAACATTCCAAAATTTAGAATTTTGGGATGTTACAAACCTACCACCCTTAAAATGAATCTCGTCCTCGAGATTCGGAGAGGCTAGCAAGAAATAGGTTAGGTTTGGGGGTCTTCTCAAAATCCTTAGAAGCATGGTTACGGTGCCATCACTGCTCATATACTCCATTCTTATTGTTGACAGGATCAGTCTTCTCGGATCTTCAGGACAATTCATTCTCTGGGCTCTTCCGGTAGCGGCATAACCTTTTCCTCAATTCTTTCGTCCTTTCATCTTGGTAAGGTTATCCCGAGACTGGGTCTTCTTAGCTGTCGGGTCTGGCGCCAATACTAAACAACTATCAATATCACATGATGGTCAACCATTTATGGTTTCTCCTGCAGGAAATGGGTCTGGGCTTCATTCTCACCGTATGACCTACGATTGGCAACAACTGCCTTGTACAAGGGAAAATACTTATACCATTCTAAGGTTCAAACAAGGTTTTGATCGTCGTCTCTCTACTATAGGAAAGTCACTCAGATTTACCATCCCATATAGCAGGGCGAATAATAAGAGTAAGTCGGTATGGTAATCAATCCATCCCGCACCCAAATCATTACCTTCTATATGGTTTAGCGAATCTCGCATTCTAACACTCGGTCATCCTCACAAGTATTGTAGAATTTCTCTTGTCGACGAACCAAGTTCGCATAATCCATGATTCTGCAAGCCAGACAAACAATCTATCATTCCTTCACAACTCTCAGGTTTTGCGTAACTCCTATAAGATCGTCGGTGGGTAAGGTGGTAACTTCTTGCAGGGTTTTTCCTTCAGCAAGAGTGTGCTTGCTTCTTGGTAGGTCCTGGGGCATGTGGGTTATGGCCCATCTCATCACTTGTAAACCTTAAACTCATCATCGGGGCAACAGATCATTATTCCAACATCCAGCTTCCTAACATTCTTAAATCCATCCAATTGTACTGTCTCCCTTCCTTCTATTGGTGCCAAACTAAAACGTGATTACTCAGACTTATCATGGAGTTACAATTACTCCATACTACCAGCATTCTACCTCCTTTATATCCAATATTACTTCATCGCTTCATATTCTTGGGGTATCCCACATATCGAGATTAAAACTCATATTATGAGGTCCACTCCGTGGAACATCATTATCCTTTCCAGGGGTCAAATCTCCTCATAGGGTACTACCACCATTAATATGCTCCAATTCTTCCATAGACCATATTTCTCATATCCTCGAAAATGGTCAAAATCTTTCTTCATAAAATCCAAATCAGTACCAACGATGCTAACTTTATTGATTCTCCAATGATTACAATCTCTTGCTTTTCCATTACATGCCTCAACTCAACACTTTACTAATAAAAAGAAAGGTCCCCACTACTACTATACTTCTCACAGACACAACTAATTATCACCAATCTCCTTCCCTTTGGGACAGTCTCTGGCAAAGTGCCCTGCTTCATTACAACAGAAACATATTACTTCTGACAAGTCCCGAGGTTTCCTTGTGATTTCAAAGCCTCCTTGGGTCCTCGACTTCCTTTTTGGGCAACTGCTGAAGTAGTGCCCTGATTCCTTGCACCTGAAACAGGTGATATGACTCAGGTCCTTTCTGGTATCCAATCTACTTCTCTTCCTGGACTTTTCCGTTCCGATCAGGGCTTCTATTTCCTGTGGGTCATACTCTACATCCTCTGTCGGGAATTATACTAGGTCCCCATTCAGACAATTTTGGGAGATGTGTCCTTCTTCTCCACACGGATAACATGACTTAGTGCATGGTTTAATTGGTTCTTCTTTAGGTGTGTCCTCCACTTCTTCCTCCATCACAAGTTCTTCTAAAAATTCCATGAGGGCTCCTTTCATTACTTCTTTCTTCTGCTAGATAGTTCATTGTACCATGGGGTAAATGTGACACTGAGTGGGATAGTGGGTAGTCCCTTCACACAAGAAACAAGAGATCTTCCTAGTTGGGCATTCTTCAGTTCGGTGACTTCCTTCACAATGGGGCATTCATCCTTTGTGTTCTTTATGGGTGTGTCCTATTTCTCCATAGAGCTTGCATGCACAAGGTTTCTTCATATCATTTCCATAAGGTTCCAATTTCTGGGACACAAACCGAGACTTTGACAAAGTCAACTTAAATTCTTTCCAAGTGGTTGCTCTTTGCCATCCATTGACGGTTTGGTACATCCTCCACCAAGTAGAATCACCTCTTTCAAAACACTAAAGAGCATGCTGGGTCATATCCTTTCCGGTTATAGGATTATTCTCCATGTGATCCTCCATGTTCTGAATCCATTGGTCTATCTCCAATTGACTTGTCAGTCCCGGAACTGTGAGTTAATCTCCCTTCATCCTCTATTGGGTCCATGGGTTTGGGATGGGATAAGAGAGATAGATAGGGATGCACACAATGCAAACAATAGTTTTGAAAAGACAAATTTTATTTTGTGGCTGTTGAAAAACAACAAACAGATGACAGCTCACAAACATCGCATCTAACGTAAGTGTATAACAGGGGTTTGGTCTTCTAAAGGTCAATAAATCTTGAACGTCGTCAAACTCTTCAAGTCTTGTTCATGTCTCCGATGGCTTCTTCCGATCAGGCTTGTCCTTCTCAAGTTCTTTTGCCAGACCATCTCTTTTGACGCGAAGTCTCTCGTGACGTCCTTTAATATTCTGGAGTTGCATTCCAAACTTCTGGGTTTCAACAACCTTGACATGAACCATGATCCTACTGTCCTTCAGTTCCCGACGAATCCTTGATGTCTCAAGGTATTGCTCCTCCAGCTTGGCTACTTTCGCTTCTGGGTCCTATGTTCTTCATGAATGCTTCCTTGTCAAAATACGGCTTCCTGAAGGTCCATCTTAAAATTCTTGATGTAATACTCCAGATCCTGGCGATACACCAGCTAAGGTTAGAACTTCATGTTTTACTGATAGGTGCTCCATCAGCCTTCTTGTCATCCAATCATTCCAAGGAAAAGCATGCTTCACTCAGCACGGTGGCAATAGCATAAGCGGGCGATAACACCATGGTTAACCATGTCTATGCCCATGTTACTGCCATGAGCTTTCATTCCATAATTGATATCTCCTACCTTGGGGTTTTTTTGACAAAAACTTTGAGTTTTAATGCTCCATGTTCCTGTCTTTCTCCGACACACCTTCATCTCGAGTGTTGACCGCTTCCATAATCTGACAAATTCCATAAGGGTAGCCTTTGTAGGTCATACTAATCTGAAAATTCTTCAGAGCCTTCAAATTCTCCTAGTCTTCGGAGTCTTAAACCGTTGCAGTTTCCATTATTATAATGCATGGTAAAATCCTCTTCATTCCGAAGTGGTCTTAATGGTCCGATATCTTGTACTTCTTGGAGTGGACTCATCAGTCGAATCTTCGAGTGGTCAAAAGGGAAAAGGGGTATGGTCTCACTAAAAGGGAACATTTGAATAAGCTTAGAAAAGAAGAGAGGAAAGGATCTTTTTGAAAATAAAGTTTTAGAGAAAATCTTTCCTATGGGCTTGCCAGTTTCTAGGGGTCACGTCCTACAGTCAACATGTGCTCTGATACCATCTTGTAGCGACCCGACCTCGGACGGTCAAGTCTCTGTGCTTAAGTGTCATCCCTGGATCTGTATGCTGACACACACAGTACTCGAGGATTTATAACAGAGGTAAATCACATGTATAAAGTAACGTAAATACTATTACCTCAATCCAAATAGCGGAAGTAACAACAAGGTTGTGGATCCCCATCAACACCAACGACAAAGTTGAGTGTAGAAATCATAACCCTAACGTATCACTTACTCGTCGTAAGATTCCTCCAACATGAGACGTTGCAGCCACAAAGGGTCAGTACATTGAATGTACTGGTAAATTCACACCATAGGATAATGATGAATAATAACTGTCACTACATGCATATATGGCTGGTGGAGGCTCTACGGTTAACATGTTTTTGCGAAAAGCCAATTTTTCCCTACTGCAAAGGAATATATTTTATTTAACTACAAAGTTGGTTGGAAACATTGAGAAGGTTCCTCCAACTCAATCCCAAATTAACATCAATATCCCAACAAATTATTCAAGTAACGTGATGAGATCAACATGATAATTCAAGTACCAGATACTCAAGATGTCCATAACCGGGGACACGGCTAACCATGATTAGTTTGTACACTCTGCAGAGGTTTGCGCACTTTTCTCCACAAGACTCGATCTCCTCCGTTGGATTTCTCGCAGTACATGGTGTTTGGGAAACGGATGACAGAGACACAGTATTTCAGAAACATTAACTCTTTACTCTGGGTGGACAGTTACACCTACTTTCCCCTACATCTGCTAGCCCACCACTGAAAGAGGTCATGCAACATACTCAACTATGCTAGAGCCCATAATAGCTTGTGGCTGCACACGGAAGTTTCTAGCATGAATAATCTTATGATCCCTTTGAGCCTGGGTGGCATTCCATAGGGTGATCACACGGGTCCTCCGGGATCCCCTTGGGCAAGCACTGGGTGCTCCAGGGTGCCCGGGCAGACCACTGTGTGCTCCAGAGTGCCCCTACCATTCCACCCAGATGTGTATTAAAGTAGCCACCTTAAGTTAACCATTAAATAATAACTCTCACATCTGTCATGAATCACTCAACCAATCCACGTCTACGAGCTTAGCAGAGCAGTATGAGCATAACGTAGTAGTAACTCCCAGGGTTTGAATGCATGACAATAGGTTCCTACCTCATCAACTACTTCCCAATACCCACATGTTATCAAGTCCTAACCATGCAATGTTCGATGGTTGAAACTAATGCATAAAACTGGGTATGAAGGGGATATGATCAAAGTGTGAACTTGCCTGTACTGTTGATGAAGATGATTCGCACTCATAACTCCTGATAGTTCTACTCGTCACACTCCGGTGAATCTATTGTAAGCAAGCAATAGTAACCACACATAAGCAATCACTCAAAAGATCGGAAAGAACGAAGAAGACAAATCGGAAAACATCAAAACCAAGCAAATAACTCTTGCAACATAAAACAATTTCTAACAGTACCAACATTATGTGAATTTGGCCTTATCAGAAAGTTTAGGTCAAGACATTTAATTTGCAAAAAGAATCATCTAAATCGGAGTTTAAAAACTCAAGTTACGATCAAACGAAGTTCAAATACAAATCTGTTTGAAAACAAATTTTTAAATTTTCAAAAAAATGTTCAAGTTGATTACCTGTGTAGATGAGATCAATACGAAGAGATAGGCGTTGGTTTCGTTGGATTTGGACAAACAGGTTAAAAGTAGTGATAGATGGAAGATCAGGGACTAATCTGCGAAGAAAATATTCACGGATGGGTCCCTGGCCGAAAAATAAAAAGAAAAAGAAAAATCTATCGAGCGAACACTCACTACAGAGACCTAATGAACGAACTCGTTCACTCCGGAGGCTTAGACAACGAACGCTCCCTCAATAAAGGAAAACGTTTAGAAAAGAAAAAAAACAAAAGGATCTGGATCGCCCGATCTAGATCGGACGGACGGGGTGGGGCGACGGTTACCACGGCGGCTGACGGCGTCGGCGGCGAGGAAGACGGTGGCGGCAGCTTGGCTTGGAGCGGGCGGCGGCTCCGGTGGTTCGCGGCGACGGAGGAGCGGTCGGGGAGGGGCAGCGCGGAGCGGTGAACTCGTCGGCGGCGGGGCGCGGGCGGCGGCGACTCGGCGGCGGGGAGCGGGTAGCGGCTGACTAGGGTTAGGGTTCGGCGTCTCAGCGAGGCAGGCTGGGCGGCTCGGGGTCGGGCCTTTAAAAAGGCTGGCCTGGCGGTGTCCAGCTCGGGCACGTTTCAAAGTCGGTTGCCCTTTTTTTTAAACGCAGACCGACAAAAATACTAAAAACAAAATAAATAAGAATATTCTATAGGCATATAATATATCAAATTTTTCAGAAAAAGATTTTCTACAGCATGAACGTTTTACTAACGTCAAATAAAATCCACACAAATTCAAATAATTCAAACAGTGCTACTGCTACAATAAAACTCAATAAAAATCATTTTAAAATACCAAAATTAATTCAATTTTATTTCTCTCCAATTTTCTGATGTAGGGAATCATTTTACCCTAATTTCCATATATTTTATTTTTGGAGAAAAATAATTTGAATAAAACCCAAAATAACTCCAAATTAAAAATTAACTTCAAAAGGACTTTAAATTTGATCCTTTTAAACTTCCAACTCATATTTCATATGTTTTGAAGAAGTAATTTTATCTTCTCTCATGAAAATCATTGAGTTGCTTAAAGTTTCTGAATTGGAAAATATTTCCAAATGAATTTCAAATATTTTCAAAAACCCTTTTTCATTTATTTAAATGGAAGAAGTCATGTCATCTTCTCTCTAGGTTTTGTATTTTGAAAGAATTTGAATTCACAGAGATCATAAAAGCAAAATGAAAGTTTGGGAAAGTCCTTTTATTCCCTCTCATTTAACTTTCAAAAAGTTTCAAATTTCACTCACTTTCAGTCAATCAATCACACAACAATCAAACAAACAATCAAAACTATTTATTTAATATAACATTCCAAAATTTAGAATTTTGGGATGTTACACTTGTAGTAAGCAAAGTGTGCTTGAGGGTACACAGGAATTGCATCTAGTCACTTTCATCATGTTGATTCGATTCGTGTTCGCTACTTTGATAATTTGATATGTGGGTGGACCGGTGCCTAGGTGCTGTTCTTACTTGAACAAACCTCCTACATATGATTAACCCCCTCGCAAGCATCCGCAAATATGAGAAAAGTATTAAGAATAAATTCTAACCATAGCATTAAACTTTTAGAGCCAATCGGTCCATTACGGAATAGCGATAAACTAGGGTTTAAGCTTCTGTCATTCTCGCAACCCATCATCTAATAACTACTCCAAAATGCATTCCCTTAGGCCCAAATATAGTGAAGTGTCATGTAGTCGACATTCACATGACACCACTAAGGGAATCACAACATACATACTATCAAAATATCGAACACATATCAAGTTCGCATGATTACTTGCAACATGATTTCTCCCGTGACCTCAAGAACAAAAGTAACTACTCTCAAATGATAATCATGCTCAAGATCAGAGGGGTATTAAATAGCATATTGGATCTGAACATATAATATTCCAACAAATAAACCATATAGTAATCAACTACAAGATGTAATGAACACTACTAGTCACCCACAAGCACCAATCTATAGTTCCGGTACATAGATTGAACACAGGAGATGAACTAGGGTTTTAGAGGAGATGGTGTTGTTGAAGATGTTGATGGAGAATGTCCTCCCCAAGATGGGAGAGTTGTTGGTGATGATGATGGCGATGATTTCCCCCTCCGGGAGGGAAGTTCCCCCGGCGGAATTGCTCCGCCGGAGGGCAAAAGTGCCCCTGCCCAAGTTCCGCCTCGAGATGGCGACGCTCCATACCGAAAGTCCTCTCCTCATTTTTTCTAGGTCAAAATGACTTATATACCAGAAGATGGGCACTGGAGGTGGGCTGGGCTGAACACAACCCACCAGGGCGCGCTTGGGGGGCCAGGCGCGCCCTGGTGTCTTGTGCTCACTGCTACCTCTTGAGCATGCATTGCTTTTCCCTTGAAGAAGAAAGGGTGATGTAGCAAAGTAGCATAAGTATTTCCCTTAGTTTTTGAGAACCAAGGTATCAATCCAGTAGGAGATAACACGCAAGTCACCTAGTACCTGCACAAGCAATCAAGAACCTTGCAACCAACGCGATAAAGGGGTTGTCAATCCCTTCACGGTCACTCGCAAAAGTGAGATCTAATAAAGATAGTAAGATAAATATTTTTGGTATTTTTGTTGTATAGATTGGAAAGTAAAGATTGCAAAATAAAATAAATAGGAAACTAGAATTGTAGATCGAAAACTTATATGATGTAAAATAGAAGATTATATGATGGAAAATAGACCCGGGGGCCATAGGTTTCACTAGTGGCTTCTCTCAAGATAGCATATATTAGGTGGGTGAACAAATTACTGCCGAGCAATTGATAGAATAGCGCATAGTTATGAGAATATCTAGGCAATGATCATGAATATAGGCATCACGTCTGTGTCAAGTAGACCGAAACGATTCTGCATCTACTACAATTACTCCACACATCGACCGCTATCCAGCATGCATCTAGAGTATTAAGTTCATAAGAACAGAGTAATGCATTAAGCAAGATGACATGATGTAGAGGGATAAACTCAAGCAATATGATATAAACCCCATCTTTTTATCCTCGATGGCAACAATACAATACGTGCCTTGCTGCCCCTACTGTCACTGGGAAAGGACACCGCAAAATTGAACCCAAAGCAAAGCACTTCTCCCATTGCAAGAAAGATCAATCTAGTAGGCCAAACTAAACCAATAATTCAAAGAAAGTTGCAAAGATATCAAATCATGCATATAAGAATTCAGAGAAGAACCAAATATTATACTCCCTTCGTTCCTAAATATAGGGTGTATAATTTTTGGCACGGAAATTAAAGAACACACGTGGAGGGAAAATTTCACAAGTTTTGGGCGAGATTACACCTGACTAATTGACATGAGTAAATAGAGGAGCTTTCTTGGTATAAGAAAATGTAATCAAATCCCTAAAAAAACAATCCAAAGGAGTGGTCCAACGTAATACACCTTATATTTCATATTTTTTCTCAAAAATCTATACACCTTATATCAAGGAACGGAGGGAGTACATAGATAAACTTGAACATAAATCCACAATTCATTGGATCTCGGCAAACACACCGCAAAAGAGTATTACATCGAATAGATCTCCAAGAACATCAAGGAGAACTTTGTATTGAGAACCAAAGAGAGAGAAGAAGCCATCTAGCTAATAACTATGGACCCGAAGGTGTGTGGTAAACTACTCACACATCATCGGAGAGGCTATGGTGTAGATGTAGGAGCCCTCCGGGATCGATTCCCCCTCTGGCAGATCGCCGAAAAAGGCCCGAAGATGGGATCTCACGGGTACAGAAGGTTGCGGCAGTGGAAAAGTGGTTCCGTGGCTCCCCCTGATGTTTTTAGGTTATAAGAGTATATATAGGCGAAAGAAGTACGTTGGTGGAGCTCCGTGGGGCCCACGAGGGTGGGGGGCGCGCCCTCCTGCCTCGTGGCCATCTCGCGGAGTTCCAGACTTCAACTCCAACTCTTCTGGATTGCTTTCGTTCCAAGAAAGATCATTGCGAAGGGTTCATTCCGTTTGGATTCCGTTTGGTATTCCTTTTCTGCAAAACACTAAAACTGGCAAAAACAGAAACTGGCACTGGGCCTTCGATTAATAGGTTAGTCCCAAAAATAATATAAAAGAGCATATTAAAGCCCATTAAACATCCAAAATAGATAATATAATAGCATGGAACAATCAAAAATTATAGATACTTTGGAGACGTATCAAGCATCCCCAAGCTTAATTCCTGCTCGTCCTTGAGTAGGTAAATGATAAAAACAGAATTTTTGATGTGGATGCTACCTAACATATTTTTCAATGTAATTTTATTTATTGTGGCATGAATGTTCAGATCCAAAAGATTCAAGACAAAATTTTAATATTGACATAAAAATAATAATACTTCAAGCATACTAACCAAGCAATTATGTCTTCTCAAAATAACATAGCCAAAGAAAACTCATCCCTACAAAATCATATAGTTTGGCTATGCTTCATTTTTGTCACACAAAATGCTCCAATCATGCACAACCCCGCTGACAAGCCAAGCAATTGTTTCATACTTTAGTATTCTCAAACTTTTTCAAGTTTTACGCAATATATGAGCGCGAGCCATGGACATAGCACTATAGGTGGAATAGAATGGTGGTTGTGGAGAAGACAAAAAAGAGGAAGATAGTCTCACATCAACTAGGCGTATCAATGGGCTATGGAGATGCCCATCAATAGATATCAATGTGAGTGAGTAGGGATTGCCATGCAACGGATGCACGAGAGCTATAAGTGTATGAATGTGTAACATCCCAAAATTCTAAATTTTGGAATGTTATAATAAACAGATAGATTGGATTGATTGATTGACTGAAAGTGAGTGGAATTCGAAATCTTCTGAAAGTTAAATGAGAGGGAATAAAAGGACTTTCCCCAACTTTCATTTTACTTTTATGATTCCCATGAATTCAAATTCTTTTCACCACAAAACCCTGGAGAGAAGATGACATGACTTCTTCCATTTATTTAAATGACAAGGGGTGTTGAAAAATATTTGAATTTCATTTGAAAATATTTTCCAATTCTGAAACTTTATGCAACTCAATGATTTTCACGAGAGAAGATAAAATGACTTCTTCAAAACAAATGAAATATGAGTTGGGAGTTTCAAAGGATTTATTCAAAGTCCCGTTGCGATTATTTTTCAATATTGGAGTCATTTGAGTATTATTCAAATTATTTTTCTCCAAAAATAAAATATACAGAAAATAGGGTAACATGATTCCCTACATCAGAAAATTGGAGAAAAATAAATTTGAAATCATTTTGGTATTTTTAAAATGATTTTTATTGGATTTTAATAAGGCAGCAGCACTGTTTGATTTACTAAAATTTGTGTGAATTTTATTTGACTTTACAAAAATGTCCACGTTGTAGGAAATCTTTTTCTGAAAATTTTGATATATTATATGCCTATATAATATTTTGATTTATTTTGTTTTCATTTACTTTTTGTTTGTCTAAAAATGTTTTAAAAAAAATTGGACCGACCGGACCGGGCCGGCCCAGTCGCCAGGCCGCGGCCCAGCCGGCCCGTCAGCGCGCCTGTGCCCGTCCCCGACTCCGGCGGAGTCCGCCTCCACCACGACATCGCCGCCGCCGCCCGTGTCCGTGCGGGACTCCCTCCGCCGCCTCTCCTCTGCCCCCTCCCGCACGCCACCGCGCCGCCCTCCCCCCCTTAAATAGCGCCGCCCCGGGCCCCCCTCTCTCTCTCTCTACCCCGCCGCCGCCTCTCCCGCATCTCATCGCCGCCGCGCCATCACCGCTCGCCTGCGCCGCCGCCCGTGCCTTGCCCCGCGCTCGAGCCGCCGCACCGGAGCCACGTCGCCGCCCTCGCCCCTCGTCGCGAAGCCGATCCACCGCGCCGGAGCCTGCCGTCGCCACTGCCCCGCCTCGCCGGAGTTTCCCCGCCGGCGCCGGACCGCCGTGAACCGGTATAACCGCCGCCCCGGTTTTCTCGGTTTTGTTTAAAAAAATGGTTTAGTTTTTTTTAGTTAGAGCTATTCAATGAACGTTCTCTGTTTAGAACTAGTTAGCGAGCGTTCGCTATTTAGACTTTTCCTTCTATTTTAGTTTTCTGTCAGGGACCCGTTTGTGATGATTTTATTTATAGATTAGTCCCTGATTTTCAAACGATCACTACTTTTTACTCGTTTGTCCAAATCCAACGAAACCAACGCCCACGTCTTCGTTATGATCTCCTCTATCCAGTAAAACAACTTAAACATGTTTTTGAATGTTTTAAAATATGAATTCAAAACGATTTGTATTCAAACTTCTTTTGTTCATAACTTAAGTTCCGTAACTCCGTTTGAGTTGATTCTTTTTGCAAATCGAAGCTCTTGACCTAAACTTTCTGATAAGGCCAAATTCATATAATTTTGGTACTGTTAGAAATTGTTTTATGTTGCAAGAGTTATTTGTTTGGTTTTGATGTTTCCCGAATCATCTTCTTCGTTCTTTCTGATCTTTTGAGTGATTGCTTATGTGTGGTTACTATTGCTTGCTTACGATAGATTGACCGGAGTGTGACGAGTAGATCTATCAAGAGTTTTGAGTGCGAATCATCTTCATCAACATTGCAGGCAAGTTCACACTTTGATCATATCCCTTTCATACCCAGTTTTTATGCATTAGATTCAACCCTCAAACATTGCTTGGTTAGGACCTAATTAGATTGTGGGTATTGGGAAGTAGTTGAGGTAGTACCTATTACCTGTTTTATTATCAAACCCTTGGGAGTTACTTCTACATTTGCTTATATTGCAATGCTATGCTCGTAGACGTGGATTGGGTTTGAGTGAATTTTCCATGACAGATGCGAGATTGTTAATTTAATGGTTTACTTAAGGTGGCAACTTAAACACACATCTGGGTGGATTGAGGTACCTGGGTATTCCTGGATTGCCTGTTTTTCTTTTGGACCGCCACCCAGGTTCAAAGGGATCATGAGATTATTCATGCTAGAAACTTCCGTGTGCAGCCACAAGCTATTATGGGCTCTAGCATAGTTGATTAAGTCGTGTGAACTCTTACAGTGGTAGACTAGCAGATGTAGGGGATGTAGGTGTACCGGTCTACCCATCGTAAGGTGCTAACGCTTCTGAAAGACTGTGTCTCGGTCATCCGTTTCTCAAACACCTTGTAGTGCGAGAAATCCAACGGAGGAGATCGAGTCTTGTGGGGAAAAGTGCACAAACCTCTGCAGAGTGTATAAACTAATCATGATTAGCCGTGTCCCCGGTTATGGACATCTTGAGTATCTAGTTCTTGGATTATCCCGTTGATCTCATCATGTTACTTTAATTAATATTGTTGGGTTAATGATGATACTTAATTGGGATTGAGATGCTGTCAACCATCTCAATGTTTCACAACCACCATGATAGTTAAATAAAATTTATTCCTTTGCAGTAGGGAAAAATTGGCTTTTCGCAAAAACATTATAACCATAGAGCTTTTCCACCAGCCATATATGCATGTAGTGATAGCCTTTGTTTATCATTTCCCTATGGTGTGAATTTGCCAGCATATTCCATGTGCTGACCCATTTTCGGGCTGCAACGTTTCATGTTGCAGGATTCTTACGACGAGTAAGTGATATGTTAGGGTTACGATTTCTACACTCAACTTTGCCGTTGGTGTTGATGGGAATCCACAACCTTGTTACTTCCGCTTTTTGGATTGAGGTAATAGTATTTACGTTACTTTATACATGTGATTTACCTCTGTAATAAATCCTCGAGTACTGTGTGTGTCAGCATACCGATCCAGGGATGACACTTAAGCACAGAGACTTGATCCATTCGGGTCGCGTCGCTACAAGATGGTATCAGAGCACATGTTGACTGTAGGACGTGACCCTAGAAACTGGCAATCCCATAGGAAGGATTTTCTCTAAAACTTTCCTTTTCAAAAAGATCTTTACCTCTCTTCTTTTCTGAGTCTTATTCAAATATACCCTTTTAGTGAGACCATACCCTTTTTCCTTTTGGACCACTCTAAGATTCGACGGATGAGACCACTTCAAGAAGTACAAGATATCGAACAACTAAGACCATTTGGAATGAAGAGGATTTTACCGTGCATTATGATAATGGAAACTACAACGGTTAAGGACTCTGAAGACTGGGAGAATTTGAAGGCTCTAAAGAATTGCCAGATGTGTATGACCTAGGAAGGTTACCCTTATGGAACTTGGCAGACTATGGAAGCTGTCAATACTCGAGAGCAAGGTGTATCAGAGAAAGATCCGAAACATGGAGAGTTAGAAACTCAAAGTTGTCAAGGAAACCCTAAGGCAGGAGATATCAACTATGGAATGATAGCTCATGGTAATGACAAGAGCAGAAACACGGATACCCATGAGGTTATCGCCCACTTATCATATTGTCACTGTGTTGAGTTAAGTATGCATATGCATGGAAGGATTGGATGGTAGAAGGCTGATGGAGCACCTATCAGCAAGATGAAGTTTTAATTTTAGACCGGTGTATCACCAGGATCCGGAGTATTACATCAAGAAGTTTAGGATGGACCTGCAGGAAGCTGTATTTGACAAAGAAGTGTTTCGTGAAGAACTCAGAACCCAAAAAATGAAAGTAGCCAAGCAGGGAAAGCAAAACCTCGAGATAACAGAGACTCACCAGGAGCTGAAGGACAGTAGGATCATGGTTCATGTCAAGGATGTTGAGACCCAGAAGTTGGAGCGCAACTCCAGAAATATTAAAGGACGTCACGAGAGACTTCGCGTCAACAGAGATGATTTGGCAAAAGAACTTGAGAAGGACAAGCATGATTGGAAGAAGTCATCGGAGACATGAACAAGACTTGAAGGGTTTGGCGACATTGAAGACTTATTGACCTTTAGAAGACCCAACCCCTGTTATATGCCTACGTTAGATGCGACGTTTGTGAGCTGTCATTTGTTTGTTGTTTTTCCGACAGCCACAATAAAATTCTGTCTTTTCAAAACTTTTGTTTGTATTGTGTGCATCCCTCTCGACCTCTCTTATCTCACCCCAAACCCATGGACCCAACAGAGGATGAATGGAGATGAGCTTGTATTTTCTGGACCGATGAGTCAATTGGAGACGGACCGATGGATTCAGAACATGGAGGATCACATGAAGAATAACCCTATAGTCGGAAAGGATATGACCCGGCATGCTCTTCAATGTTTGAAAGAGGTGCTGCCACTGGGTGGAGGATGTACCAAACCATCAATGGATGGCAAGGAGTAACCACTTGGAAAGAATTTAAGTGGACTCTACAAAGATCTCGTCTTGTGTCCCAGAAATTGAAGCCTTATGGAAAGGATATGAAGAAACCTTGTGCATACAAGCCTTGTGGAGAAATAGGACACAACCATAAGGAACACAAGAATGAATGCCCTAATTGTGAAGGAAGTCACCCAGCTGAAGAATGCCCAACTCGGGAGATCACTTGTTTCTTGTGTGAAGGGACTACCCACTACCCTGCTCAGTGTCATATCTACCCCATGGTACAAAGGACCATCCAGCAGAAGAAAGAAGCAATGAAAAGAGCCCTCGTGGAAAGTTTAGAGGAATCTGTGATGAAGGAAGAGGTGGAGGACACACCCAAAGAAGAACCAATTAAACACTGCACCAAGTCATGCTATTCATGTGGAGAAGGACACATCTCCCAAAATTGTCTGAATGGGGATTTAGTAGAATTCCCGATAGAGGAAGTAGAGTATGACCCACAGGAAATAGAAGCCCTGATTGGAACGGAAAAGTCCAGGAAGAAAAGTAGATTGGATCCCAGGAACAACCCAATTTCTACAAAGAGAGACCTGAGTCATATCACATGTTTCAGGTGCAAAAATTCAGGACACTACCACAATGATTGCCCAAAAGGGAAGATGAGGACCCCAGGAAGTTATATAATCACAAGGAAACCTCGAGATATGTCAGAAGTAATATGTTTCCGTTGTGATGAAGCAGGGCACTTTGCCAGAGAATGCCCCAAGGAGACGGAGACTTGTGACAAATAGTTGAGTGCAACGAGAAATATAGTAGTAGTAGTGTGGATTTTTCTTTATTAGTGAGGTGTCGGATTGAGGCATGTAATGGAATGCAGGAGATTGTAATAATTTGAGAATCAATAAAGTTAGCATCATTGGTATTGATTTGGATTTTATGAGTTGTTACTCTATGAAGAAAGATTTTGACCATTTTCGAGGATATGAGAAATATGGTCTATGGAAGATTGTGCATTTTAAGGGTGGTAGTACCCTGTGAGGAAACTTGACCCTTGGAAAAAGGTAATAATATTCCACGAAGTGGATTTCGAACAAAATAAGTATGAGTTTTATCTCGATATGTTGGATACCCCAAGAATATGAGGGTATGGAGTATTATTGGATGTAAAGGAGGTAGTCTATGAAATTAAAGACAGAGCATGTCCTCGTGTGTTCCCTCTGCGAGGAGTTAAATGATTTGGAGTTAAGGAAAAGTTAGCCCCGAGATTTGTAGGACCATACCGAGTTTTGGAACGTATGGGAGAAGTGGCCAACAAGTTGGAGTCACCCGAAGGACTGTCAAGAATTCATGATGTGTTTCATGTTTCCCAGTTGAAGAAGTGCCATGCAGAGATGGCCAATAAGGACGCTTGACCCTGGAAAAGATAATGATGTTCCACGAAGTGGAGTATGGACTTCATAAGTATAAGTTTTTTTCGGTATGTGGGATATCCCACGAGGATGAAGAGATAAATTACTATTGAATATAAAGGAGGTATGATGTTGGAAATATGGATCAATGGAAATTCCATGATGAGTCTGAGTAATCATGTCCCAGTTTGGTGCCAATAGAAGGAAGGAAGACAGTACAATTGGATGGATTTTAAGTATGCTAGGAAGTTGGATGTTGGATTAAGGATCAGTTTCCCCAACGATGAATTCAAGGTTTACCAGTGATGAGATGGGCCATAACCCACAGGCCCCAGGACCTGGCAAAGAAACAAGCACATTCTTGCTGAAGGAAAAACCCTGGAAGAAGTTACAATTTTTTTGACAAACGATCTTATAGGAGTTACGCAAAACCTGAGGGTTGGGAAGGAACGATAGATGTTTGTTTGGCTTGCAGAATCCATGGATTTATCCGAACTTGGTTCGTCGACAAGAGAAATTCTGCAATGCTTGCGAGGTTGACCGAGTGTTAGAATGCGAGATTCGCTAAACCATATACAAGGTAATGATTTGGGTGCAGGATGGATTGATCACCATACCAACTTACTCTTATTGTTCGCTTTGCTATATGGGATGGAAAATCTGAGTGACTTATTTCTTGCTAGCCTCTCCGAATCTCGAGGACGAGATTCATTTTAAGGGTGGTAGGTTTGTAACATCCCAAAATTCTAAATTTTGGAATGTTATAATAAACAGATAGATTGGATTGATTGTTTGATTGATTGACTGAAAGTGAGTGGAATTCAAAATCTTTTGAAAGTTAAATGAGAGGGAATAAAAGGACTTTCCCAAACTTTCATTTTACTTTTATGATTCCCATGAAGTCAAATTCTTTTCACCACAAAACCCTGGAGAGAAGATGACATGACTTCTTCCATTTATTTAAATGACAAGGGGTGTTGAAAAATATTTGAATTTCATTTGAAAATATTTTCCAATTCTGAAACTTTATGCAACTCAATGATTTTCACGAGAGAAGATAAAATGACTTCTTCAAAACAAATGAAATATGAGTTGGGAGTTTCAAAGGATTTATTCAAAGTCCCGTTGCGATTATTTTTCAATATTGGAGTCATTTGAGTTTTATTCAATTTATTTTTCTCCAAAAATAAAATATACAGAAAATAGGGTAACATGATTCCCTACATCAGAAAATTGGAGAAAAATAAATTTGAAATCATTTTGGTATTTTTAAAATGATTTTTATTGGATTTTAATAAGGCAGCACCATTGTTTGATTTATTAAAATTTGTGTGAATTTTATTTGACTTTACAAAAATGTCCACGTTGTAGGAAATCTTTTTCTGAAAATTTTGATATATTATATGCCTATATAATATTTTGATTTATTTTGTTTTCATTTACTTTTTTTTTGTCTACAAATGTTTAAAAAAAAAATTTGGACCGACCGGACCGGGACGGCCCAGTCGCCAGGCCGCGGCCCAGCCGGCCCGTCAGCGCGCCCGTGCCCGTCCCCGACTCCGGCGGAGTCCGCCTCCACCACGGCATCGCCGCCGCCGCCCGTGTCCGTGCAGGACTCCCTCCACCGCCTCTCCTCTGCCCCCTCCCGCACGCCACCGCGCCGCCCCTCCCCCCTTAAATAGCGCCACCCCCGGGCCCCTCTCTCTCTCTGCCCCGCCGCCGCCTCTCCCGCATCTCATCGCCGCCGCGCCACCACCGCTCGCCTGCGCCGCCGCCCGTGCCTTGCCCCGTGCTCGAGCCGCCGCCCTCGGCCCTCGTCGCGAAGCCGAGCCACCGCGCCCGAGCCCGCCGTCGCCACTGCCCCGCCTCGCCGGAGTTTCCCCGCCGGCGCCGGACCGCCGCGAACCGGTATAACCGCCGCCCCGGTTTTCTCGGTTTTGTTTAAAAAAACGGTTTAGTTTTTTTAGTTAGAGCTATTCAATGAACGTTCTCTGTTTAGAACTAGTTAGCGAGCATTCGCTATTTAGACTTTTCCTTTTATTTTAGTTTTCTGCCAGGGACCCGTTTGTGATGATTTTATTTACAGATTAGTCCCTGATTTTCAAACGATCACTACTTTTTACTCGTTTGTCCAAATCCAACGAAACCAACGCCCACGTCTTCGTTATGATCTCCTCTATCCAGTAAAACAACTTAAACATGTTTTCGAATGTTTTAAAATATGAATTCATACAGATTTGTATTCAAACTTCTTTTGTTCATAACTTAAGTTCCGTAACTCCGTTTGAGTTGATTCTTTTTGCAAATCGAAGCTCTTGACCTAAACTTTCTGATAAGGCCAAATTCATATAATTTTGGTACTGTTAGAAATTGTTTTATGTTGCAAGAGTTATTTGTTTGGTTTTGATGTTTCCCGAATCGTCTTCTTCGTTCTTTCTGATCTTTTGAGTGATTGCTTATGTGTGGTTACTATTGCTTGCTTACGATAGATTGACCGGAGTGTGACGAGTAGATCTATCAAGAGTTTTGAGTGCGAGTCATCTTCATCAACATTGCAGGCAAGTTCACACTTTGATCATATCCCTTTCATACCCAGTTTTTATGCATTAGATTCAACCCTCAAACATTGCATGGTTAGGACCTAATTAAATTGTGGGTATTGGGAAGTAGTTGAGGTAGTACCTATTACCTGTTTTATTATCAAACCCTTGGGAGTTAATTCTACATTTGCTTATATTGCTATGCTATGCTCGTAGACGTGGATTGGGTTTGAGTGAATTTTCCATGACAGATGTGAGATTGTTAATTTAATGGTTTACTTAAGGTGGCAACTTAAACACACATCTGCGTGGATTGAGGTACCTGGGTATTCCAGGATTGCCTGTTTTTCTTTTGGACCGCCACCCAGGTTCAAAGGGATCATGAGATTATTCATGCTAGAAACTTCCGTGTGCAGCCACAAGCTATTATGGGCTCTAGCATAGTTGATTAAGTCGTGTGAACTCTTACAGTGGTAGACTAGCAGATGTAGGGGATGTAGGTGTACCGGTCTACCCATCGTAAGGTGCTAACGCTTCTGAAAGACTGTGTCTCGGTCATCCATTTCTCAAACACCTTGTAGTGCGAGAAATCCAACGGAGGAGATCGAGTCTTGTGGGGAAAAGTGCACAAACCTCTGCAGAGTGTATAAACTAATCATGATTAGCCGTGTCCCCGGTTATGGACATCTTGAGTATCTAGTTCTTGGATTATCCCGTTGATCTCATCATGTTACTTTAATTAATATTGTTGGGTTAATGATGATACTTAATTGGGATTGAGATGCTGTCAACCATCTCAATGTTTCACAACCACCATGATAGTTAAATAAAATTTATTCCTTTGCAGTAGGGAAAAATTGGCTTTTCGCAAAAACATTATAACCATAGAGCTTTTCCACCAGCCATATATGCATGTAGTGATAGCCTTTGTTTATCATTTCCCTATGGTGTGAATTTGCCAGCATATTCCATGTGCTGACCCATTTTCGGGCTGCAACGTTTCATGTTGCAGGATTCTTACGACGAGTAAGTGATACGTTAGGGTTACGATTTCTACACACAACTTTGCCGTTGGTGTTGATGGGAATCCACAACCTTGTTACTTCCGCTTTTTGGATTGAGGTAATAGTATTTACGTTACTTTATACATGTGATTTACCTCTGTAAGAAATCCTCGAGTACTGTGTGTGTCAGCATACCGATCCAGGGATGACACTTAAGCACAGAGACTTGATCCATTCGGGTCGGGTCGCTACAGAATGCTCAACAAAAGAAACTAAGTGGGTGTGCATCCAACTTGCTTGCTCACGAAGACCTAGGGAAATTTGAGGAAGCCCATCATTGGAATATACAAGCCAAGTTCTATAATGAAAAATTCCCACTAGTATATGAAAGTGACAACATAAGAGACTCTCTATCATGAAGATCATGGTGCTAATTTGAAGCACAAGTGTGGAAAAAGGATAGTAACATTGTCCCTTCTCTCTTTTTCTCTCATCATTTTTTGTTTGGGGCTTCTCCTTTTTTTACGGCCTCTTTTTTCTCTCTCTTTTTTTCCGTCCGGAGTCTTATCCCGACTTGTGGGGGAATCATAGTCTCCATCATCCTTTCCTCACATGGGACAATGCTCTAAGAATGAAGATCAGCACACTTTCATTTACTTACAACTCGATACTTAGAACAAAATATGACTCTATGTGAATGCCTGCAGCGGTGTACCGGGATGTGCAATGAATCAAGAGTGACATGTATGAAAAATTATTAATGGTTGCCATGCCACAAATACGATGTCAACTACATGATCATGTAAAGCAATATGACTATGATGAAGCGTGTCATAATAAATGGAACGATGGAAAGTTGCATGGCAATATATCTCGGAATGGCTATGGAAATGTCACAATAGGTAGGTATGGTGGCTGTTTTGAGGAAGGTAAATGATGGGTTCATGGTATCGGCGAAAGTGCGCGGCACAAGAGAGGCTAGCAATGGTGGAAGGGTGAGAGTGCGTATAATCCATGGACTCAACATTAGTCATAAAGAACTCACATACTTATTGCAAAAATCTACAAGTCATCAAAACCAAGCACTACGCGCTTGCTCCTAGGGGGTAGATTGGTAGGAAAAGACCATCGCTCGTCCCCGGCCGCCACTCATAAGGAAGGCAATCAAAGAAACACCTCATGCTTCAAATTTGTCACACAACGGTTACCATACGTGCATGCTACGGGACTTGCAAACCTCAACATAAGTATTTATCCATTTCACAATTACTCAACTAGCACAACTCTAATATCACCATCTTCATATATCAAAACAATCATCAAGTATCAAACTTCTCATAGTATTCAATGCACTCTATATGAAAGTTTTTATTATACCCATCTTGAATGCCCATCATATTAGGACTAATTTTATAACCGAAGAAAATTACCATGCTGTTCTAAAAGACTCTAAAAATAATACAAGTGAAGCATGAGAGATCAATAATTTCTATAAAATAAAACAACCACCGTGCTCTAAAAAGATATAAGTGAAGCACTAGAGCAAAATTATCTAGCTCAAAATATATAAGTGAAGCACATAGAGTATTCTAATAAATTCTTATTCATGCGTGTCTCTCCAAAAGGTGTGTACAGCAAGGATGATTGTGGTAAACTAAAAAGAAAATAATGTAATGCGAGGGAGAAGAGTTTGGGATGGGTACTTGGTATGTCTTGACTTGAGTGTAGATCTCCCCGGCAACGGCGCCAGAAATCCTTCTTGCTACCTCTTGAGCATGCGTTGGTTTTCCCTTGAAGAGGAAAGGGTGATGCAGCAAAGTAGCGTAAGTATTTCCCTCAGTTTTTGAGAACCAAGGTATCAATCCAGTAGGAGATAACACGCAAGTCACCTAGTACCTGCACAAACAATCAATAACCTTGCAACCAACGCGATGAAGGGATTGTCAATCCCTTCACGGTCACTCGCAAAAGTGAGATCTAACAAAGATAGTAAGATAAATATTTTTGGTATTTTCGTTGTATAGATTGGAAAGTAAAGATTGCAAAATAAAATAAATAGGAAACTAGAATTGTAGATCGGAAACTTATATGATGTAAAATAGAAGATTATATGATGGAAAATAGACCCGGGGGCCATAGATTTCACTAGTGGCTTCTCTCAAGATAGCATATGTTACGGTGGGTGAACAAATTACTGCTGAGCAATTGATAGAAGAGCGCATAGTTACAAGAATATCTAGGCAATGATCATGAATATAGGCATCACGTCCGTGTCAAGTAGACCGAAATGATTCTGCATCTGCTACTATTACTCCACACATCGACCGCTATCCAGCATGCATCTAGAGTATTAAGTTCATAAGAACGGAGTAATGCATTAAGCAAGATGTCAAGATGTAGAGGGATAAAATCAAGCAATATGATATAAACCCCATCTTTTTATCCTCGATGGCAACAATACAATACGTGCCTTGCTGCCCCTACTGTCACTGGGAAAGGACACCGCAAGATTGAACCCAAAGCTAAGCACTTCTCCCATTTCAAGAAAGGTCAATCTAGTAGGCCAAACTAAACCGATAATTCAAAGAGACTTGCAAAGACATCAAATCATGCATATAAGAATTCAGAGAAGAACATTATTCATAGATAAACTTGATCATAAATCCACAATTCATCGGATCTCGGCAAACACACCGCAAAAGAGTATTACATCGAATAGATCTCCAAGAAAACCGAGGAGAACTTTGTATTGAGAACCAAAGAGAGAGAAGAAGCCATCTAGCTAATAACTATGGACCCGAAGGTCTGTGGTAAACTACTCTCACATCATCAGAGAGGCTATGATGTTGATGTAGAAGCCCTCTGTGATTGATTCCCCCTCCGGCAGATCACCGAAAAAGGCCCCAAGATGGGATCTCACGAGTACAGAAGGTTGCGGCGGTGGAAAAGTGGTTTCGTGGCCCCCTAATGATTTTAGGGTATAAGAGTATATATAGGCGAAAGAAGTACGTCGATGGAGCTCCGTGGGGTCCATGAGGGTGGGGCGCCTAGCCCCTGGGCGCGCCCTCCTGCCTCATGGCCGCCTCGCGGAGTTCCATACTTCAACTCCAAGTCTTCTGGATTGCTTTTGTTCCAAGAAAGATCATCGCAAAGGTTTCATTCCGTTTGGATTCCGTTTGGTATTCCTTTTCTGCAAAACACTCAAATAGGCAAAAAAAACAGAAACTGGCACGCCTTTGGTTAATAGGTTAGTCCCAAAAATAATATAAAAGAGCATATTAAAGCCCATTAAACATCCAAAACAGATAATATAGTAGCATGGAACAATCAAAAATTATAGATACGTTGGAGACGTATCACTCACCAGGTGGCCCCCCTCCGTTGGTTATTTGCTCCTGTATTTCTTATTTATTCCATAAAAAAATTCTCGTGAAGTTTCAGCTCATTTGGAGTTGTGCAGAATAGGTGGCGTGATGTAGCTTTTCCAGGTCCAGATTTCGAGCTGCCTGATAATCCCCAAGTGCAGGGAATCATCGTAGCAATTTCCAAAGGTGGAAGTGATAAGTATGGAGTGTCGAACCCACAAGGAGCTAAAGGTAAGATCAATATTCTCTCAAGCCCTATCTGCCACTGATACGACTCTACGTGCACCGAACGTTTACTTCCAACTAGAAACGAGAAATAAAACTACGTTGTGGGTATGAAGAGGATAACATATGCTGATATCGAAGAGCTAAAATATAAAAGTAGGTGCTGTTATCATAAAGCTAGAATATATTACTAAATAATATAAATAGTGAGTGTGGAATAATTATGGATCGGTGTGCGGAATTGTCCTAGGCAATTGTTAACAAGACCAGTAATCACTATTGCAGTTTCATATGAGGGAGAGGCATAAGCTAACATACTTTCTCTACTTGGATCATATGCACTTATGAGTGGAACTCTAGCAAGCATCCGCAACTACTAAAGATCATCAAGGTAAAACCCAACCATAGCATTAAAGCATCAAGTCCTCTTTATTCCCATACGCAACATTCCCTCTTACTCGGGTTTGTGTTTCAGTCACTCACCAACCCACTATAAGCGAATCATGAACGTATTGCAACACCCTACATCGGGAATCCCTCACGCTTGCGCGACACGGAGGGCACCATAGGACAGCACCAAAGTAAAACATACAACTCATACCAATCTAGATCATCAATCAACCCAAAGACAAAAGATATCTACTCAAAACATCATAGGATGGCAACACATCATTGGATCATAATATGTGGCATAAAGCACCATGTTCAAGTAGGGATTACAGCAGGGTGCAGGAGAGTGGACCGCGTAAAAGAGATGAGGATGGTGATTATGATGGTGATGAAGCTGGTGATGTTGATGAAGACGATCACCGTGGCAATGATTCCCCTCCCGATGGCACTCCGGCGCCACCGGGAGAGAGGAGGAGAGGTTCTCCCCCTTGTGCTTCCTCCTCCATGGGCTCCACCCTCTGTTCATTGGCCTTCATGGTGATGATGGCCCCTCTAGGATACTCCTCCATGGGCACCGGTGATGATGGCCCCCTCCGGCAGGGTGCCGGAGAGGGCCTAGATTGACTTCTCGTGGCTACAGAGGCTTGCGGCGGCGGAACTTCCGATTTAGGTTTCTTTCTGGAAGTTTGGGTATATATAGAAGAGTTTTGCGTTGATTTCACGTCAGGGGGTCTTCGAGCTGTCCACGAGGCAGTGGGCGTGCCCTAGGGGGGTGGGCGCGCCCCCCACCCTCGTGGGTAGCCCGGGACTCTTTTGGCCTGCTTCTGGTACTCCGTGGGCTTCTTCTGGTCCAAAAATGATCTCCGTCAAGTGGCACGTCAATTGGACTCCGTTTAGTTTTCCTTTTCTATGATACTCTAAAACAAGGAGAAAACAGAAACTGGCACTGGGCTCTAGGTTAATAGGTTAGTCCCAAAAATCATATAAAATATCATATAAATGCATATAAAACATCCTAGAAGGATAGTATAATAGCATGAATACTTCATAAATTATAGATACGTTGGAGACGTATCAGCATCCCCAAGCTTAATTCCTGCTCGTCCTCTAGGAGGTAAATGATAAAAGAAATAATTTATGAAGTGTGAATGCTAGCAAGTGCATAAGTTTGATCAATGATAATTCCAATCACCTTTTCTAGCATCATTATATGTCATAACAATAGCTCATCTCATAACACTTTTCATGATCAAGTAACAAGCAAGTCACATGTTTAAAGTATAGATCATAAACTTTCTTGAGAACTAACAAACAATATTCTCAGTCATCAAACAATTGCAATTCATCTTATTTTCAGGAAGAGTCTATGTCAGAGCTTTGATTTAGCAAACTCCACATACTCAACTATCATTTAATCTTTCACAATTGCTTACACTCACGCAATACTTGTGGTTATGGAGTTTTAATCGGACACAGAGAAAGATAGGGGCTTATAATTTCGCTTCCCAACCTTTTACCTCAAGGGTAATATCAACAATAATAGCTCATGCTAACTTACATCCAATTAGATATATATATATATATATATATATATATATATATATATATATATATATATATATATATATATCAGGATCCTTCCAACATCCTGTGCTTGCCAAAGGATAAAATGTAAAAAGGAAAGGTGAAGATCACCAAGACTCTTGCATAAGTTAGAAGATAAAAGTAAAAGATAGGCCCTTCGCAGAGGGAAGCAGAGGTTGCCATGCGCTTTCAGGGTTGGATGCACAAAATCTTAATGCGAAAGAACGTCACTTTATATTGCCACTTGTGATATGGACCTTTATTATGCAGTCCATTGCTTTTATTTCTTCCACATCACAAGATCGTATAAAGCTTATTTCCTCCACACCAATCAATCATACATATTTAGAGAGCAATTTTTATTGCTTGCACCGATGACAACTTACTTGAAGGATCTTACTCAATCCATAGGTAGATATGGTGGACTCTCATGGCAAAACTTGTTTTAAGGGTATTTGGAAGCACAAGTAGTATCTGTACTTTGTGCAAAGAATTTGGCTAGCATGAGGGGGAAAGGCAAGCTCAACATGTTGGATGATCCATGACAATATACTTTATTTCAGATATAAGAAAACATAACCCATTATGTTGTCTTCCTTGTCCAACATCAACTCTTTAGCATGTCCTATTTTAATGAGTGCTCCCAATCATAAAATATGTCCAAGATAGTGTATTTAGATGTGAAACCTCTCTTCCTTCAATATTCTTTCATGAATTGTTCAAGTGACCAATTCTACGTTTGCTAACTTTCAATAAGTTTACTACCTATACTTATTATGTGTGAAGTCATTACTCCCCATATTATAAGCATATGAAACATATATAGATTCATATTTATGACATTCAATTTATTCAACCATTTACTCATAGGATATACGTGAAGCACATAAGTAAATGACAAACTACTCCAAAAGATATGAGTGAAGAACACTGAGTAGTCAAATAATTAACTAGCCACGGGAGGATTCTTTTTCATTCAATAATTCAGATCCAATGATTTTATTCAAACAGCAAGTAAAATTGAAAATACGCTCCAAGCAAAACACATATCATGTGATGAATAAAAATATAGCTCCGAGTAAGGTATACCGATAGTTTTGAAGACGAAAGAGGGGATGCCTTCCGGGGCATCCCCAAGCTTAGGCACTTGATTCTTCCTTGAATATTACCTTGGGGTGCCTTGGGCATCCCCAAGCTTAGGGTCTTTCCACTCCTTGTTCTCCTCATATCGATATCTCACCCAAAGCTTGAAAACTTCAATCACACAAAACTTAACGAAACTTCGTGAGATAGGTTAGTATGATAAGGAGTAAACCATTCACTTTGGTACTGTCAAAGAAAAGGTTCATAGTTGTTCCCACACAATGTCTACTGTAGCATATCATTTCTACAATTTATATTGTGAAATATAAGTCATAGAAACTAGAAAACAAGCAAACTATGCAATGAAAACAGAATCTGTCAGAAACAGAACAGTCTGTAATGATCTGAACATAAACCATACTTCTGCTACTCCAAAAATTATGAAATAAATTGTTGGACGTGAGGAATTTGTCTATTAATCTTCTGCAAAAAGAATCAACTCAAAATCACTCTTCCGTAAAAAATGACAGCTAATCTGGTGAGCGCAAAGTTTCTGTTTTTTACAGCAAGATCACATTAACTTTCACACAAGTCTTCCCAAAGGTCTTACTTGGCACTTTATTGAAACAAAAGCTATAAAACATGATTACTACAGTAGATTAATCATGTAGACACACAAAAACAGTAAGGGTAAATATTGGGTTGTCTCCCAAAAGCGCTTTTCTTTAATGCTTTTTAGCTAGGAATGATTATTTCAATGATGCTCACATAAAAGATAAGAGTTGAAACATAAAGAAAGCATCATGAAGAATATGACTAGCACAATTGATTCTAACCAACTTCCTATGCCTAGGGATTTTGTGAACACACAACTTATGGGAACAAGAATCAACTAGCATAGGAAGGCAAAACAAGTATAACTTCAAAACTTTAAGCACATAGAGAGGAAACTTGATTTTATTGCAACTCCTACAAGCATATATTCATCCCTCATAATAATTTTCAGTAGCCTCATGAATAGAAATTTTGTTCTCATACTCAATTGGGACCTCTTCCGAAATAGTGGAATCATTACTAGCTAAAGTTGACACTCTTCCAAATCCACTTTCATAAATATCACACTAAGATTCAACATCCTCCAAAATAGTGGGATCACTAATTCCTAAAGTTGACACTCTTCCAAACCCACTTTAAATGATAGTATTATTCATACTCCAAAAGATATAAGTGAAGTTTATGGATCATTCCTAACCAATATCCAAGCTCAAAATATATAAGTGAAGCACACGAAGCGTTCTATAAAACCATACTCAAAAGATTTAAGTGAAGCACAAAGAGTAATTCTATAAGATCGTACTTAAAAGATATAAGTGAATCACATGAATTATTCTATAAATTGATGAAGGCACATCTCATACTAGCATGGTTCTTAAAGAAAAAGAAAAACACAAAGGACACAAATCAAGTGAACAAAACAAAAACCGAGGTATACCGATATTTGTTGAAGAAGAAAGATGGGATGCCAACCGGGGCATCCCCAAGCTTAGATGCTTGAGTATCCTTTGAAGTATTTTCTTGGGGTGCCTTGGGCATCCCCAAGCTTGAACTCTTGCCTCTCTTTATTCTTCTCACATCGGTAACTCCTCGTTCTTCGAACACTTCATCCACAAAAACTTAACAAAAACTTTGTGAGACCCGTTAGTATAACAAAGCAAATCACTACTATAAGTACTGTTGCAAACCAATTCATATTTTGTTTTTGCATTATAGCTACTGTAATATAACTTTTCCATGGCTTAATCCACTGATAGACACCGATAGTTTCATCAAAACAAGCAAGCAATGCATCAAAAACAGAATCTGTCTTAAACAGGACAGTCTATAGTAATCTGGAAGTTTAGCAAACTTATGTAACTCCTAAAATTATGAAATAAATTTGAACAATTTGTACAGAAGTAATTTTAAAAAAGTTTCAGACCCATTTGACTTTCCAGTAAAAAATGTAAATTCATGCACTACAGCCAAAGTTTCTGTTTTTGTTCTGCACATAGTAAACAAGCAATCTAATCATCCTAAAACCAAAGCTTGGCATATTATTTTTATAATACAATGAATATATACAAGGGGATAATTATTTACAGAGAAACTTCCATGAAAAATTCTACATTGTTTCCGTGAGCATGAGCACAAGTGCTCAAGGTCGACCCTCACTTCTTCAATGCATCACTTTCCAATCACTTCTCTTTTTGAAAAAACCTTTTTAGGCATGAGAGGCAAGTAATTTTTTTTGTATTTTCATTCTTTAAAAAAAATTGTATGTTTCACCCACAACTAAACAGAAACAAAAAGGAAAAACAAAATTTACTTAATAATGAAAGCAAACAAGCACACACGAGAATATCAACCCCACACTATTGCTCCCCGGCAACGGCGCCAGAAAAGAGCTTGATAATCCCCAAGTGCAGGGAATCGTCGTAGCAATTTCCAAAGGTGGAAGTGATAATTATGGAGTGTCGAACCCACAAGGAGCTAAAGGTAAGATCAATATTCTCTCAACCCTATCTGCCACTGATACGACTCTACGTGCACCGAACGTTTACTTCCAACTAGAAACGAGAAATAAAACTACGTTGTGGGTATGAAGAGGATAACATTGTATGATATCGGAGAGCTAAAATATAAAAGTAGGTGCTGCTATCATAAAGTTAGAATATATTACTAAATAATATAAATAGCGAGTGTGGAATAATGATGGATCGGTGTGCGGAGTTGTCCTAGGCAATTGTTAACAAGACCGGTAATCACTATTGCAGTTTCATATGAGGGAGAGGCATAAGCGAACATACTTTCTCTACTTGGATCATATGCACTTATGATTGGAACTCTAGCAAGCATCCGCAACTACTAAAGATCATTAAGGTAAAACCCAACCAGAGCATTAAAGCATCAAGTCCTCTTTATTCCCATACGCAACAATCCCTCTTACTCGGGTTTGTGTTTCAGTCACTCACCAACCCACTATAAGCGAATCATGAACGTATTGCAACACCCTACAGCGGGAAGCCCTCACGCTTGCGCGACGCGGAGGGCACCATAGGACAGCACCAAAGTAAAACATACAACTCATACCAATCTAGATCATCAATCAACCCAAAGACAAAAGATATCTACTCAAAACATCATAGGATGGCAACACATCATTGGATCATAATATGTGGCATAAAGCACCATGTTCAAGTAGGGATTACAGCGGGGTGCGGGAGAGTGGACCGCGTAAAAGAGATGAGGATGGTGATGATGGTGGTGATGAAGCTGGTGATGTTGATGAAGACGATCACCGTGGCGATGATTCCCCTCCCGATGGCACTCCGGCGCCACCGGAAGAGAGGAGGAGAGGTTCTCCCCCTTGTGCTTCCTCCTCCATGGGCTCCACCCTCTGTTCATTGGCCTTCATGGTGATGATGGCCCCTCTAGGATACTCCTCCATGGGCACCGGTGATGATGGCCCCCTCCGGCAGGGTGCCGGAGAGGGCCTAGATTGACTTCTCGTGGCTACAGAGGCTTGCGGCGGCGGAACTTCCGATTTAGGTTTCTTTCTGGAAGTTTGGGTATATATAGAAGAGTTTTGCGTTGATTTCACGTCAGGGGGTCTTCGAGCTGTCCACGAGGCAGTGGGCGTGCCCTAGGGGGGTGGGCGCGCCCCCCACCCTCGTGGGTAGCCCGGGACTCTTTTGGCCTGCTTCTGGTACTCCGTGGGCTTCTTCTGGTCCAAAAATGATCTCCGTCAAGTGGCACGTCAATTGGACTCCGTTTAGTTTTCCTTTTCTATGATACTCTAAAACAAGGAGAAAACAGAAACTGGCACTGGGCTCTAGGTTAATAGGTTAGTCCCAAAAATCATATAAAATATCATATAAATGCATATAAAACATCCTAGAAGGATAGTATAATAGCATGAATACTTCATAAATTATAGATACGTTGGAGATGTATCACTGCCGGAATTCTCCCTCTTTGTGTGTACCTTGCATATTATGAGAGAAAAGGCATTAGAATTACTCCAAAAAGCATTATTATGCATAAAAAATTATAAATAACAGTAGGTAAACACGATGCAAAATGGATGTATCTAGGTGTTGTTATCAGCACTACTACTTGGAATAGCTTCTACCCACTTAGTAACATAATCAACAGCAACCAAAATATGTGTATACCCATTAGAGGAAGGAAAAGGTCCCATGTAATCGAAACCCCAAACATCAAATGGTTCAATAGCAAGAGAATAATTCATAGGCATTTCCTGACACTTACTGATTTCTGCTAGAACTATGTCGGTATTTCCCCAAATAGGAAGGGATGATGCAGCACAGCGAGGTAGGTATTTCCCTCAGTGATGAGACCAAGGTTATCGAACCAGTACGAGAGCCAAGCAACACTACGTAAATAGCACCTGCACACAAATAACAAATACTCGCAACCCGACATGTTAAAGGGGTTGTCAATCCCTTTCGGGTAACGGCGCCAGAAATTGGCACGTGGACAGGAGAAAGTTGTAATAGATTGATAGATCGAACGCCAAATAAAATAAAGTGCAGCAAGATATTTTTTATTTTTGGTTTAATAGATCTAAAAATAAAAGCAAAGGAAAATAGATCGCAAAGGCAAATATAATAAAGAAGAGACCCGGGGCCGTAGGTTTCACTAGTGGCTTCTCTCGAGAAAAATAGCAAATGGTGGGTGAACAAATTACTGTTGGGCAATTGATAGAACTTCAAATAATCATGACGATATCCAGGCAATGATCATTATATAGGCATCACGTCCAAGATTAGTAGACCGACTCCTGCCTGCATCTATTACTATTACTCCACACATCGACCGCTATCCAGCCTGCATCTAGTATATTAAGTTCATGAAAAAACGGAGTAATGCAATAAGAATGATGACATGATCTAGACAAGATCTATTTATGTAGAATTAGACCCCATCTTGTAATCCTTAATAGCAATGATACATACGTGTCGGTTCCCTTTCTGTCACTGGGATCAAGCACCGTAAGATCGAATCCATCACAAAGCACCTCTTCCCATTACAAGATAAATAGACCAAGTTGGCCAAGCAAACCCAAATATCGGAGAAAAAATACGAGGCTATAAGCAATCATGCATATAAGAGATCAAAGAAACTCAAATGACTTTCATGGATATAAAAAGATAGTTCTGATCATAAACTCAAAGTTCATGCGATCCCAACAAACACACCGCAAAAAGAGTTACATCATATGGATCTCCAAGAGACCATTGTATTGAGAATCAAACAAGAGAGAGAGAGAGAGAGAGAGAGAGAGAGAGAGAGGAAGCCATCTAGCTACTAGCTACGGACCCGTAGGTCTACAAAGAACTACTCACGCATCATCGGAGAGGCACCAATGGACATGATCAACCCCTCCGTGATGGTGTCTAGATTGGATCTGGTGGTTCTCGAACTTGCGGCAGCTGGAATTGATTTTCGTTGACTCCCCTAGGATTTCTGGAATATTGGGGTATTTACAGAGAAAAGAGGTGGTTCAGGGGGCACTCGAGGTGGGCACAACCCACCTGGGCACGCCCGGGCCTCCAGGCATGCCCTGGTGGGTTGTGCTCCCCTCGGAGCACCCCCAGGTGCTTCTCCGGCCCACTGGATGTCTTCTGGTCAAAAAATCCATAAATTTTTTTGCTGCGTTTGGACTCCGTTTGGTATTGATTTCCTGCGATGTAAAAAACATGCAGAAAACAACAACTGGCACTTGGCACTATGTCAATAGGTTAGTACCAAAAAATGATATAAAATGACTATAAAATGATTGTAAAACATTCAAGAATGATACTATAACAGCATGGAACAATAAAAAATTATAGATACGTTGGTGATGTATCACTTACCAATATTACCAATTCTTTGACATTCATCGTGTAACACCCTCAATGCGGCTATATCTCCCACGTGTCGAGGCACGACTTAGAGGCATAACCGCATTGTGGTTTTGTCGCAAGAAGGGTCATCTTCACACAATCCCATGTAATGAACAAGAATGGGATAAAGAGTTGGCTTACAATCGCCACTTTACACAATACATAAATAAATCATACATCATTCAAGATACACACGTAGGTCCGTCTACGGAACCAAAAGAAAAGAAGACAACCCAACTGCTAGATCCCCGATCGTCCCAACTGGGCACCACTACTGATCAAAATGAAAAGAAAACAACACAACGAACAAGATCTTCATCGAGCTCCCACTTGAGCTCGGTTGTGTCACCTGCACTGGTATCATCGGCACCTGCAACTGTTTGGAAGTATCTGTGAGTCACGAGGACTCAGCAATCTCACACCCGCGAGATCAAGACTATTTAAGCTAAAAGGAAAGGATGGTGTAATGAGGTGGAGCTGCAGCAAGCACTAGCATATATGGTGGCTAAACATACGCAAATAAGAGCGAGAAGAGAAGCAACGGAACGGTCGTGAAGCTAGCAATGATCAAGAAGTGATCCTGAACTCCTACTTACGTCAAACATAACCCAGAAACCGTGTTCACTTCCCGGACTCCGCCGAGAAGAGACCATCACGGCTACACACGCGGTTGATGCGTTTTAATTTAAGGTCAAGTGTCAAATTCTCTACAACCGGATATTAACAAATTCCCATCTGCCACATAACCGCGGGCACGGCTCTCGAAAGTTTATACCCTACAGGGGTGTCCCAACTTAGCCCATCATAAGCTCTCACGGTCAACGAAGGATAATCCTTCTCCCGGAAAGACCCGATCAGTCTCGGAATCCCGGTTTACAAGACATTTCGACAATGGTAAAACAAAACCAGCAAAGCCGCCCGAATGTGCCGACAAATCCCGATAGGAGCTGCACATATCTCGTTCTCAGGGCACACCGGATAAGTCAAGCTACGAGTAAAACCAGACCTCGAGTTTCCCCGAGGTGGCCCCGCAGGCTGCTCGGTTCGGACCATCACTCAAAGGAGCACTGGCCCGGGGGGGTCTAAAATAAAGATGACCCTTGAGTCTGCAGAACCCAAGGGAAAAGGGGATAGGTGGGCAAATGGTAAAACCAAGGTTGGGCCTTGCTGGAGGAGTTTTATTCAAGGCGAACTGTCAAGGGGGTCCCATAAATCACCCAACCGCGTAAGGAACGCAAAAATCAAGGAACATAACACCGGTATGACGGAAACTAGGGCGGCAAGAGTGGAACAAAACACCAGGCATAAGGCCGAGCCTTCCACCCTTTACCAAATATATAGATGCATTAATTAAATAAGAGATATTGTGATATCCCAACATAAACATAATCCAACATGGAGCAATCTTCATCTTCACCTGCATCTAGCAATGCTATAAGAGGGGCTGAGCAAAAGCGGTAACATAGCCAAACAACGGTTTGCTAGGAAGGGTGAAAAGGTTAGAGGTGGTTTCATGGCAATTTGGGAGGCATGATATAGCAAGTGGTAGGTAGCGCAGCATAGCAATAGAGCGAACAACTAGTAAGCAAAGATAGAAGTGATTTCGAGGGGTGGTCATCTTGCCTGAGATCCCGCAAGGAAGAAGAACGAGTCCATGAAGAAGACAAGCGGACGTAGTCGAACGAATCCTCACAACTCCGGAACGAAACCGAAGGTAACGGGAGAAGCAAACCGGAAAAAAACAAACACCATAGTAAACAACCACCACATACACATGGCATGATGCACAAACAAGTATGATGCATGTCCAGTTTAATGAGGCATGGCATGGCAAGGTGCAACAAACAACACTACAAATTAAGTGGAGCTCAATATGCAACGAGTTGCATATTGACGAAACACCACATTTAATTATTTAGTTCTCTCTCATTTATGTACCCAACAATATTAAATGTTATTAGCCTTGGAAAGAGGTGAAGCATAATTAAACAACCTATCTAGGCCAGTTTAAATGAGGCCGGAAATAACAAACGACAATGCCGGAAAATCCCCATATGTCATTTAGCAATTTTAATGCAACCATCAATTGTAGACATTTTAAATGTTGTTATCATGATGCGGATGACAATGCAAGTTTTAATCAATTTTTATAAAACGTGGACAAGAGCATGTTATGAAGCATTTGTTACCGTGGTGGAAGAAAGGGGTGCCACGGCAACGAATCCGAAAATGGTGTCACGGCAACATATCGGTTCCGGTAGCTCACGGAGATACCGGCGCAAGGAGAATTGTGCGGATGTGTGAAACACGCAAGAGAATGGTGGGGTGCTCCCGGTTACCGGGTTCCCAGGGTACGGCGGCATGGTAAGGAAACAAGTGACAGCGTGCGACGAACAAGTCGGGCACGGTGCAAACGCAAGCAACTCAAACAACACATGCTTTCGTTCCACGGATGTCGTCTCGGGTTATACCTTCGAGGCGTGCGTTTCGGAACGGATCAAGTTCGGTATGAGGTAGAGGAAGTAGACGTTCTCGGGAGGGTCGTAGTGGAAGTAGTGGTACGCGTTCGTTTCGGAGAGGTACTTGACGAATCCAAGTCTTCGGGGAGACGGTAGTTGTACACGGGTCGTATAGTAACTTGACGAAACCCAAGGCCACAGTTGTGGTACATGTCATCGGTATTCGAGCATTGACGATCCGGAGAGGGTACCTGGCGAACAACGGTCGTCGTGGTACTTGTGTCTTGTGGAACTTGGCGATCCGGAAAGGCAGCAAAACATAGTCGACCTTGTCATTTCAATGTTTTAGTCTTGCCGGTGGTGTACTTGTCGAATTCCACGCTCGGTGGTCGTTGAACTTGGCGTCAACAGCAACAGGGGGGCGCGATGCAGGAACTTGGCGCGATGCAGGGGCGACGGCCGCAGGACTTGGCGCGTGGAGGAGGCTTGTTCCGAGCGGGACAGGCCTGTCCTAGCGGGCTGCTCGCCGGCGAGGTAGATGCGGACGATGCGGCCGTCCGGGCGAAGAGACGAGCGCGGGGTCGGGCGTTGCTGCGGGGAGCTCGTCTCCCGTGCGGCTTCGGCGTGAGGGAGTCAGGAGGTCGAGGAGGCAGGGGCGCGACGGGGTGGCCTGAAGGTCGAGGTCGCTGGCGGGTTCACTGGCACGGCGCGAGGAGGACTCGGGAGGCCCTCTCCATGGGTGCTCGGGCGAAGGAGCTCCGGTGGGGCAGCGCGATGCAGGCGGGGAGAGGTGGCCGCGGCAGGGTCAGGAGAGGCCGGCGTGGTCGCGCTCGCCATCGGCAGAGGACGGCGCGCGGGGCTCTGCTCCTCTCTGCGTGTGGCGGCGAGGGTGACCGGGAGCAGGGCTTCGGGCGCCATGGGAGGCAAGGTGTGGGCGCAGGAGGAAGGACGAGTGAGGGGAGCGAGAGGAGGGAGACGGGGATTGGGCGCGATGGGAGATGGGGTCGGGCACTGGCGGCGGAGGAGGGACGAGAGGGAGAGATCGAGAGGAGGGAAGATGGGCTAGGGTTAGGTGGGGCGCCGACTGGGCCTAGGCCTGGGAGGCTTGGCTGGGCTGCGGAGAAGGATGGGCCGGCCTGGGCCGACTGCTGGAGAAGGCCGTGCTGCGGCTAACAGGAGGCCCAAGTGGCCGGCTGGGGGGGGTCTCTCCCTTATTTCTTTGGCAGAAAAGAAATAGAGAAAAGGAAAAGAAAGAGAGGGTTAGAGAAAGGATTTGCGCATGCGGACAATTTTCCCGGAATCACAAAAATGCGCTTGATCCAGGAAAAATAGAAGTGGCCTGATTGGACGATATAAATTCAAATGCATTTGAACTTAATTCAAATGATTTGAAGGAAGTGAGGGTTGGGAAGGTCCAAAAATGTTCGGATTTTTGGTGGAGCTCCGGAATAAGATGAAAAATATAATGCGAGGTTGGAGACCAAGAATTAAGATAACAAAGGCATTGGGATATTTGCAAGTGTGTTCCGGTTAATTCCAAACTAATGGAATATTTATGGTAGCTCCATAAATATTAGGAGGATATGTTATAAAGAGAAATCACCATGTGAATTCCCTCGATTTAAATGGACCGAAGATCCATGCAATTTATTTAGGTGGGTTTTTATGCAAAGATTAATGACATGATGGCATGATGACATGATGCAATGCAAAAATAAAAGAGCAAGCACCAGAAAGAACACACGGTGATCACAAGAATAAGGAAGTCTTCTGAAGCGTCGGTCTCGGGGCGTTACAACACTCCACCACTACAAGAGGATCTCGTCCCGAGATCTAGGATGGCACCGGAGGGAAACGGAAGATGAGGAGAAGAGGTAAAACTAAATTGCTTCTTGACAAACGAGTGAAACCACGAACCTTGAGAGGTTGAAAACTTGAAAGAAGAATACGACAGAGTTGAACAAAATTGAGAAGACTCTAGAATAGAGAAACAAGGAACACCATGTGAACTTTGGTGTTTGCAAAGCTATGAATGACGAGAACAATGGACAAGAAGTACATGCAAGCACTCCGGTTGAAACGAGATGTACAAGGAACGATAATGATCAATTACGATAATGCTCCGGTTGGAAAAATGGTAGGGGTAGAGTATGGACTTGGCAAAATGAAGCACTTGGATGAGACTCCGGTTAGAAGAGGAATGATAGACACCAACACTCCGGTTAAAACAAGATAAGGAAGGAAAGAGAATGGTATAATTTGGGCAGCACTCCGCCTGTAAATGGAAGGAATTGAACATGATCTTGACAAGAAGAGAGGATACTCGATAAAATTAGCAACACATTGCCTCCGGAACTAATTAAAGAATGGCACAAGGGTAAGAAAGATTTTAGAAAGCACTCCGGTTGAGGAGGGAGACGAAACTTGATAAGATGAGAGAGCTCGAATGAAAACACGACACTCTGGTTAAAAATGGATAAGCACGAAAAGAACACGGTCCTCACAATCCGAGAAGATGAGTGAAGAGAGCAACATCACAATGCCTCCGGAAGTAATAAATAATAGAAGACAGATCCTTGAAATAAGAATGGAGAAGAAAATGCCAACTTCTGCCCAAAAGATCTGAATCCCTCTCCTAGTTGCCTCGGGCCTCCTTTTATAAGAAAAAGGGGTTGCCAGAGTGGCACACAGGAGGTGGAAAGGTCTACAGTCGATAAGCCTATCCTCTGGGACCGTCGGATAAACGCATTTAATGCGCTGCCGACATGCCCCCTTGTTTTATCGGGGACGGCAAGGAAGCACGTCCCAGTTGTCGCCGCCTCGCCTGGCCTCGACACGCATCCGAGCTGATGTGGCGCCGTGGCGCCACGTTGGCCAGCTGCTGGGCTGGCGCGGTGGTGGAGCCTTCACGAAGACCTGCATGCCACCACGCAGGTGCTTGCTGAGTTGGTTGCGGAGGCCGCTCGTCGCCACGCAGGTGCCTGCTCAGCTGGTCGAGCTGGCAGCTGCATGGGGATGGCGGTGGAGTCATGGCAGATGCGGGCCCTGCTGCCATCCTGTAAGTGTCTCCAACAAGGGCCTTGCCGGGGCCCCGACAAGGGTCTTGCCGTGGCACCGTGGTCGTCCCCGACAAGCATCTGGTCGGGGGTCTCGTGGATCTCCTCGGTAAGGATCTCGCCGAGGGTCGTCGTCTTCTGGTCCTCATCTGATCTTGTGTGTTCATGATCTTGACGAAGATCTGCATGCCACCACAGAGGTGCCTCCCGAGCCTTGGTTCCAATGTAGTTGGTTGGTGGTGTTGGAACCCGCGGGCCCAAGGGTGGCTTGCTCTGCTGGCATCGGGCAAGTTGCCCCGACAAGGCTCTTGCCGGGGCTGTGGAGGCTGCCCCGGCAAGGGTCTTGCCCGGGGAGTCCACCTCGCCCTCTTGCTCTTTTGTGTTTCTTGGTCTTGGCGTTGCCTTTGGCCACCTTGCGCTTCGGCTTCCTTCCTCTGCCCTGCTTAGTGTGGCCGTGGGCGCCGCTCCGACTTCTCGTGCACAAGTAAAGGGGTAAATAAAGGAGTGCCCCTACTTTTGTACACCGACAGGAGCCCCGGGCCTAGGCCACACATAAGCGCGACACGTTGTTGGGCCAGGCCCAGAACGGTGCATACGCAGGCGGGGCGGGATTTTACCGTGGTAACTTTTCGCTGGCTTGCGCTTCCCCACGACCCGCGTTGAAGGCGCGTCGTGGAGGGTCGTGCGTGATGTGGGGGGCATGCGTGGGATGGTTTCCGCATGCATGCGTCACATCGTGGTAAAGAGGCGGCTCGCGCCTTCCCCGTAAAAAAGAGGGAGGCACGGAGGCGCGGCTCATTTACTGAGTGGACTCGGGTCGTGGTCTTCAAGGCGCCCTCGCCCCACGATCACGGGGTGGGGAACGGTTGCCTCACCCGTCCCCTCGATCCTGCTCGCTCTCCACGTGTCCCCCATGCAGGTGGCAGGTGGCAGGTGGTGGAGGCGGGAAACCGGGCCGTCGCTGATTGGGGCAGCGGCTCGGTCCCGATTCCCTGCGCCCCCGATGGTTGGATTGGTTGAGTGGGGCGGCCGAGCCCTGACCCCGTTTCTTTATAAGAAGGGGAGGGGGATGTCATCCCACATTCTACCAGCATCCATCTCCTTCTACTTCCGCTCCTTTCTTCCATCTGCCATCGCGAAGAGGGCGCAGGCCCTTCAACGGTGGCGGCGAGGGTCGCTGCTCGACAGCGCGTCCCTCCTTCCCAAGAGCCCGCGACGGCGGAGCCGGCCACGAGAGGAAGGGGGAGGGGGCGAGGCCGAGGTTGCCGTGGCGCTCGGGGAAGAGGGGGACGGGGCAGCGCACCGGCCTTGCCCCCACCAGCGATGCCTCCTGTGATAGAGGGCCACGTCGAGGACCAGCCACGTGAGTTCTTCATCAGGCTGCGCCGACCACCGCGTCGTCGTCTCCGTCTCCCTACCCCATTTGCTCGGGAGATGGAGCTCGATCCGCCCCAGACCCTCAGGCTGCACATGAGGGGCTGCGGGAACGGCGGCACGTGGGTCGACGTCAACTTCCCCGCTCCTCACATCATGTACCTCAATCGCGGATGGAAGACGTTTGCTCGCGTCCACAGCCTGACGGCAGGGCTCGTCCTCTACTTCAAGTTAATGGAGGGCGGCCTGCTCTCCGTCAAGGTCTTTGGAGATCTTGGAACTCGCCTAAAGTGCTGCGTGGAGAGCTCCTCCGACGATGAAGATTCCTCCTCGAGTGGGAGTGACGATGAGGACAGCGACAGCGACGACGAGGGAGTCGAGCGGCGGGATGCCGACCCTGACTCCGACTGACCGCGTCGCCCCTCCCTCGGCCACGCGCCCTGCCGAGGGCCTTCCTTGTCAAGCTCTCCATCGGCGCGCTCCCCGTCGTCTCCTTGGGCGGCTGGCATAGGAGGGCCGGAGAAGGCGAAGAAGGCGGGTGGCGGCAGTCAAGTCGGAGTACGCGGGCACCGACGCCTTCGTCGCGTATTGTCGGCCCGCTGCCACATCCTCTAGCTCCCCTCCTGGCACCGGGATGTTCTCTTGGTGCCTTCTGCTCCTCATACCTCGCCTAGGCGCTCTTGTTGCCCTCCCACTATCTTGTTCCATCTTCTGAGGAGATGGACAAGAAAGGGATTACGGGCACCTTATCTCTTTTTAGTTTGTAAGCCTGCGGGCACTTGTTAGATTTAAAATTTGTAATCCCCTTGCTCATGTTTTTCATCCCGTATGAACTGTACCTGTATGGGACGTTTTTTATGAAAAAGGGTGCCTGCCGGGTTCTTTGTGCGTGAGCGAGGCCCATGCCAAGGAATGAATCCTTGTTATTTTTAAGATGAACATTAACGCCCAGCAACAGGCCTTGCCGTCCCCTTTCTTTGGCCGACCATTCTCATGCTCTTGGCGGAGGCAGGGGAGAAGTAGAGTTAGGCCCCTCGTTTATTCCCTCGCCACCGCGACTACGACCCGGTTCCGACCCAGGGACTTGGGTACAGAAAAAAGGGGGAGCACGGTGGTCCAGGAGCAAAACGATGTTTCATACGTCCCAGCTTCATACGGAAATGCACAACAGAGGATGAAAGACTTATCTGAATCTGCAGCCCCCTGCAGCTTTGGCTTGCCGTGGTTGGATTCTTGTATTTGCAGCCCCTGGCAACCTTGGCTTGCCGAGGCAAGGGCGCTGGCTCGTTCTCTTTCTTCCAAACAGCCCAGCAGAAACATCCACGTACCCTGCGAACCAAAGAGGATGAAAAGGAACAGACAAACGCACACTCGAGCTCTATGCTAGGGGTTAGTCTCCGCTAAGCACTATCAACCCTAACCGAGGGAGAGACTCAACCTAGCATGCATGCTATAACTTAGGGCGCCAGCGCTTCATTTATTTATGCTCAGGGTCTGCGCCTGGCTTTGTACAGAGGGTTACATGCCTTGTCGGCAAGGCTTGTACAAAAGGTGGTTTGCCGGGGGGGCCGGCAACCGCGCCTTATGGGTAAAACTTGCGAAGATGTTCAATGTTCCAGGAGTTGCTCACTTGAATAGCATCTTCGGTCTCCAGGCGGACTGCGCCAGGCCTGGTGACTCGTATTACCCGATAAGGGCCTTCCCACTTCGGCGTCAACTTGTTGGAATTCTTGGTCGACTGAACGCGCTGAAGAACAAGGTCGCCTTCCTCAAAGCTTCGGGCATGAACCTTGCGGCTATGGTAGCCGTGCTAGGCTTGCTGGTAGCGTGCTGCTCTCACAGCCGCCCGAAGACCATCTTCCTCAAGGAGCGTTGCGTCATCTTGCCGCAATTGCTCTTGCTCAAACTCGTCATAAGCGAGCACTCGAGGTGACCCGTATGTGAGTTCCGTGGGGAGAACTGCTTCTGCCCCATATACCAGGGCAAAGGGTGTCTGGCCGGTGGCTCGATTTGGCGTCGTTCTGATCGACCAAATAACCGCCGGCAACTCATCAATCCAGCGCCTTCCATTCTTGTGCAGCTTGTCAAAAGTCTGTGTTCTCAGGCCTCGCAGCACTTCAGCATTTGCCCTCTCCGCCTGGCCGTTGCTCTGCGTGTGTGCCACAGAAGCGAAACAGACCTTGGCACCGAGGTCTTGGATGTATTGCATGAAGATGTGGCTTGTGAACTGCGTGCCGTTGTCGGTGATGACCCAGTTTGGCACAATGAAACGGAAGACTAGCCCTTTGAAGAAATTGACGGCTGGCTGTGCAGTAACCTTCCTCACTGCCTCCACCTCCGGCCACTTTGTGAACTTGTCGATCACAACGTACAAGTACTCAAAGCCCCCGACGGCGCGAGGGAAAGGGCCCAGTATGTCGAGCCCCCAGACCGAAAACGGCCAGGAGAGAGGGATTGTTTTAAGGGCTTGAGCTGGTTGATGAAGCTTCTTCGAATGGAACTGGCACGCTTCACACCTGGTTACTAGTGCCGTCGCATCCTGGAGGGCAGTGGGCTAGAAGAAGCCTTGCCGGAATGCCTTGCCGGCAAGGGCCCTCGACCCTATGTGGGAGCCACATATGCCTCCATGTATCTCTGCCAACAACTCCAGTCCTTCCTCCCGGGGGATACACTTCAATTTCACACCGTTCGGTCTTTTTCTGTATAGGACGTCATCGACGGACTGTTACAAGGCAGACCGACGGGCTACTTTTTCCGCTTCTTCCTGCTCCTCAGGAAGTTCCCCTATCTGGAGGAAACGGACGGTATGTTGTGCCCATGCCGGAGCCTGGGGCTCGACGGCAAGGACCAAAGGCATTTCTTCTGCCATGGGAGCGGTCGTCTCTACGGCCAAGGCCTGGCGCCCTGCCGGACTCAGCTGCCCCTGGGCAGGCTTAGTACCCACAGCATTACCTTTGCTTGCAGCCCTAGGGGGCTCAGCGGGAAAGTACTTGCCAGGGTCTGATTTCCTCTGCTTTTTCCGCTCCGTTGATGGTTCGACGGATGGTTGAGTTAGCCGAAGCACAAAAGTACCTTGTTCCATAGGCAGTTTGAAAGCAGCGCGCTTTGATAGGTAATCAGCGATGTCGTTCTCCGCTCGGGGAACGTGCTCTGCTTGTATACCATCAAAGCGCTCTTCCAGCTTCCTCGCCTCATCTACATAGGCCTCCATCAATGGGCTCTGATAATCCTTGTTGACTTGCCTGACAACAAGCTGTGAATCGCCCCTGACGATGAGCTTTTTAACCCCGAGGACTGCTGCGATCCTGAGACCGGCAAGCAACCCCTTGTATCCTGCAGTGTTGTTTGTGGACATCTCCCTGGGAAAGTGCATTTGTATCACATACTTGAGGTGCTCTCCGGTGGGTGCGACGAGCAGCACACCAGCACCGGCGCCTTGTAGCAAGAAAGCCCCGTCAAAGTACATGATCCAGTTGCAACTTGCTTCCTTGCCGGGGAGAGTGGTCTCCTGGATCTCTTCGTCGGGCGTTGAAGTCCATTCCGCAACGAACTCCGCCAGGACTCTGCTCTGGATCGTCGAAGTACTTTCAAACTTCAAACCAAAGCTTGATAGCTCCAAGGCCCACTCCACAATCCTCCTGGTTGCGTCTGGGTTATACAATATCCGTTGCAACGGGAGGTGGGTGACGACAGTGATCTCGTGGGCTTGGAAGTAATGACACAGCTTCCTCGAGGCCATAAGGAGGCCAAAGAGCAATTTCTGCACACCAGAGTACCTTGACCTAGCCCCCTAGAAGAGGGAGCTAACAAAGTAAACCAGGTGCTGCATCATCTTCTTCTTTTGCACCACTTCACTTGGCTGCGTGGGCCCTGTCTCGATGGCGTTAGACTCTGCCGGGGCCTTGCCTTGCCGGCACCAGGCCTTGCCGGGGGAATGTCTGACTCGCCATCCGCCGGTCCTGCCGTTGCCACTGCCTCTTCGTCGACCTCCCTCTGCGCCACCAGCGTGGCGCTAACCACTTGATTCGTCGCCGCCAGATACAGCAGCAACGGCTCTTGTGGTTTAGGTGCCACCAGTACTGGTGTAGAGGAGAGGTATTTCTTAAGATCTTGCAGTGCTGCTTCGGCCTCCGGGGTCCACTCCATTGGGACCGCCTTTTTCAAAATCTTGAAAAATGGGAGGGCGCGCTCGGCACACTTGGAGATGAATCGGCTCATGGCGGCAACGCAGCCAGTGAGCCGACGCACATCCTTGATCCACTTGGGCGCCTCAATCTGCTCGATAGCCTTGATCTTGTCTGGGTTCACCTCGATCCCGCGCTGTGACACAAAGAACTCGAGAAGTTTGCCGGAGGGAACTCCGAAGACACACTTCTCAGGGTTCAACTTGAGGTTGATCTTGCGCAAATTTGCAAATGTCTCCTCCAGATCTTGCACAAGTGTTGTCCTGTCCTTGGCTTTGACCACTATGTCATCCATATATGCTTCCATATTTCTATGTAGCTGGGGCTCAAAACTAATTTGGACTGCTCTTGCAAACGTTGAGCCAACACTCTTCAACCCGAAAGGCATCCGTAAAAAGCAATACGTACCATATGGGGTGATGAATGATGTCTTCTCTTCGTCCTCTCTTGTCATGAAGATCTGGTGGTATCCTGAGTAGGCGTTAAGGAACGATAACAGATCACACCCGTCCGTGGAGTCAACAATCTGGTCGATGCACGGCAACGGGAAATGGTCCTTGGCACAAGCCTTATTGATATCTGTGTAGTCAATACACAACCTCCACTTCCCATTTGCCTTGCGCACCACCACCGGATTGGCCAACCACGTCGGATGGAGTACTCCTCTCAGCAAGCCTGCCGCTTCCAACTTCCTGATCTCTTATGTGATGGACTCTTGCCTTTCCAAAGCCTGCTTCCTGACCTTCTACTTGACGGGCCGCGCATGAGGACAGATAGCAAGGTGGTGCTCAATCACCTCCCTGGGAACGCCGGGGATGTCGGATGCTTGCCATGCAAACACATCGACATTCGCCGGCAGGAAGGTGACGAGCGGGCCTTCCAATTTGCTATCGAGGGTGGAGCTTATGGTGAAAGCCCCTCCCGTGACATCCTCCTTGACAGACACCTTCTTGGTCTCTGGCGGTGCAGCCCTGGATTTCTTGCTCTTGCTGGTGGAGCTCTCTGGCACGTCCTCGACGGTAGCGCAACACTCCGAAGAGGTGCGCTTGCCGGAGTGGGTGCGGGAGGTCCTGCCGGTCTTCTTCTTCCCTCCCGGGGCTTCAGCGGCAGGAGCAAGTGCCTTGGGGGCAGCTGCTGCAACTGCTTCCCGGTAGAGTAGGTCGGCGCAGATCAGCGCGTCCTTCTTGTCGCAGGGGACGGTGATGATGGTCATCGCCCCAGGCATCTTCAGCATGTTGTAGGCGTAATGCGCCGCCGCCATAAACTTGGCTAGTGTCGGGCGACTGAGGATCCCATTGTAGGGCAAAGGGATCTCGGCTACATCGAAGACAATCCTCTCCATCCTGTAGTTCAACTCACCTCCAAACGTCACAGGCAACGTGCCCTTCCCCTTCGGCTGGCTCCTTCCCGGGTTGACCCCTTGAAATGTGCTCGTCTCCTCGAGGTCTTCGTCAGGAATTTGCAGCCTTTTGATCACAATGGGTGAGATCAAGTTCAGACCAGCCCCGCTGTCAACCAGCATCTTTTTCACCTTAAGGTTGTGTATCGTTGGTGAAACCAACAACGGCAAACACCCGACCGCAGTTGTGCAATCAGGGTGATCCTCGGCGTAAAAAATGATGGGCGTGCTGGACCACTTCAGTGGCTTCTGAGCGTCGAACGATGGCTCCGCTGTTGTGATCTCACGCGCCCACTGCTTGAGCTGGCGGTGAGAAGTGTGCAGCGAGGCGCCACCATCGACACACATGGGCTCTGTAGCCTTCTGAAACTCTTGCTCGCCGGACTCGTCGTCCTCGTCATGATCGTTGTCTTCCTGCTTCTTGTCGCGGCCCCAAGCGGGCCTCTCTTGCTGGTTATCCTTGCCGCGGCGGCCTCCTTGGCCGCCACGCTTCTTGCCGGATCCTTCGGCACCACCCTGGACTTTTGCTTCTCAGCAAGCAGCTCGAATTGTCGGCAGTTCTGGAGGTCATGGCCCTTGGTGCGGTGGATCTTGCGGTACTACTTGTTGGAGCCTCCTGGCTTGTCGGCAGCCACCAAGGCCCGGGAAGCGGCGCACCCGGCAATCTCCTTGCCGGGGTTGTCTGCCTTGGCCTTCTTGGCAGTGCCGGTGTCGTGGATCCCTCGATGGCAAGCACGGCCTTGCCCTTGCATTTCCTGTTGCGACGTCGACCCTTCTTCGTCGGGGCGGCGGTGTCTTCATCCGTAGAGTCAGTTTCCGCGCCGGCGTCCTCGCCGGGGTACTTCCTCCCCTCTTCAACTCGGGCGCACCTGTCGGCCAGAACATAAAGCTCGGCCACATCTTTAACCTTGTTCATCGCCGGCTCTTCACGCATCCTGCGGTTGCGCACATTCTGATGGAACGTGCTGATCACGGCGGCTGGGTGAACATCTGGGATGTTGTATTGCACCCGGCTGAACCTCTGTATGTACTTGCGTAGGTTTTCACCTTCCTTCTGGGGAATGATGTGCAAATCACTCGCCTGGCCATGAGCTTGGTGGCCTCAAGTGAAGGCACCAACGAACTCATGACACAGATCCGACCAAGAAGAAATGGAATCCGCCGGCAAGTGCATCAACCAAGACATGACATTGGATTTCAGGCCAACGGGAAGTAATTGGCAAGCACGGTGGGACGGCTAGTGGAACTCATGTCGTCGCGAGCTCCAGCGGCTTGCATTGCGATGGTGTAGATGCTGAGGAACTCTGACAGGTGGGTCTTGCCGTTGTACTTCTCGCCGACGTCGGGCTTGAACGTACGGTGGGACGGCCAGTGAAACTGCCGCAGCTCACGGGTAAAGGCCGGCCAACCCACCTCGTAAGGTAGGCCGCCGGAGCCTCCCGGTGCTGGGTGGTCCATAGCGGGCCCCACCCGCCTATCTGACTGGTGGCGTGTATCGCGTCGGCGCTCGATGGTGGTTCGAGCGTCTTCATGGGCTCGCTCCCGAAGAACTTGGCGCTGGTCGCGGTGGGTCCGTGGGTCGGACGACGCTATGGAAATGTTATTACAAGTGTCATCACGACGGATCGACACCCGCGGTCGCTGGCATGGAGGAGGAGAGTGCACCGTGGCCGCGGCACCTCCGGCCCCTCCACTGCTGGCGTGCGGTGGTTCGACGGAGTGCTGGCCGTGGCTCGTCTTGGTTGGCGGCGCCGACAAGGCTTCGGATGGCGGCCCTCCACTCATCGAGCTTTTCCGGAGCAGGAGGGAAGTCGAGGAGCAGCTGCGCGCGCGCCAAAGCTTCTGCTGGCGTGGGTGGCGGCGAGAGCTGCGTGGACCGTGGCGCGCTTCGACTTCTAACCATGTTAGAAGGACCTCTATCACGGCCCAGCGTCTGCGTGCCATTTTTGCCAGCACTTCGGTGGGCATGCTGGCCTCCTTCGTCCCGTAGATGATGCACAGGACTGTTCCCATGGCGGCGTCCGGGGTCTCTAGTGTGGTGGCGCTGCTCGTCACGCACACCCTGGGAAGAGCGCGCTGTGGGCGCCGGCGTAGGCGTCTTGGAGGTTGCTGCACCGCCCGTAGGTGGCACAGCGATACCCCTGGAGGGCCCCGCGCCGCCTGCGGGGGGTCCAGCCCTTCTTTGGATTTGGCGGTGTGCGGCCCGTCGTCTGGCGCACGAACGACGCCGCTCGCCAAGCTCTGATTGCCAGAGCGATGCTGGTGCTCACGGGCCGCGGCTCGGGTTCTGTCCGTGACCGGCCCACTGCTCACCCGCACTGGCACGGGCCGTTCGGCTCCCGACGAGCCGATCGTCGTGATCGTCTTCTTCTAGGGAGCCATGGCGATGAAGAACTGCTAGGCTAATTGCTAGACCAGATTCTCACAACTGCGCCCCCTACCTGGCGCGCCAAAGATGTCAGTGGGAACGACACCTATGGAATCACTGGGATCCCTTCTACGGTTGGCGGGTGCGAGGTTGTGCAAAGAGCGGGTCTGACAGGAAGCACACAGATTGTTTACCCAGGTTCAGGCCGCGAACATGCGTAATACCCTAGTCCTTCTTTGGTGGATGTATTTGAGTGTTCTTGTGTTCTTGAGCTAGCTACGGGGTGCAACTTGCCCAAAAGATCCGAATCCCTCTCCTGGTCGCCTCAGGCCTCCTTTTATAGGCAAACGGGGTTGCCAAAGTGGCACACAGGAGGTGGAAAGGTCTACAGTCGACAAGCATCTCCTCTGGGACCGTCTGACAAACACATTTAATGCACTGCCGACGTGCCCCCTTGCTTTATCGGGGACGGTAAGGAAGCACGTCCCAGCTGTCGCCGCCTCGCCTGGCCTCGACACGCGTCTGAGCTGATGAGGCGTCGTGGCGCCATGTTGGCCGGCTGCTGCATGCGACCACGCAGGTGCTTGCTGAGTTGGTTGCGGAGGCCGCTCGTCGCCACGCAGGTGCCTGCTCAGCTGGTCGAGCTGGCAGCTGCATGGGGATGGCGGTGGAGTCATGGCAGACGCGGGCTCTGCTGCCATCCTGTAAGTGTCTTCGGCAAGGGGCTTATCGGGGCCCCGGCAAGGGTCTTGCCGTGGCACCATGGTCGTCCCCGGCAAGCATCTGGTCGGGGGTCTCCTGGATCTCCTCGTCAAGGATCTCGCCGAGGGTCGTTGTCTTCTGGTCCTCATCTGATCTTGTGTGTTCATGATCTTGACAAAGATCTGCATGCCACCACAGAGGTGCCTCCCAAGCCTTGGTTCGAGTGTAGTTGTTTGGTGGTGTTGGAACCCGCAGGCCCAAGGGTGGCTTGTTCTGCTGGCATCAGGCAAGTTGCCCTGGCAAGGCTCTTGCCGGGGCTGCGGAGGCTGCCCCGGCAAGGCTCTTGCCGGGGGAGTCCACCTCACCCTCTTGCTCTTTTGTGTTTCTTGGTCTTGGCGTTGCCTTTGGTCGCCTTGCGCTTCGGCTTCCTCCCTCTGCCCTGCTTAGTGTGGCCGTGGGCGCGGCTCCGACTGCCCGTGCACAAGTAAAGGGGTAAAAAAGGAGTGCCCCTACTTTTGTACACCGACAGTAATGTCTTAAATCATAGAAGAATTTTTTTGTTTGTTGGTAAGTGAAGCTAGGTGGTACATATTTAGCAACAATATAGTTAGCATAGTCACCATACCAGGGAGTGTTAAGAGAGACATTTATTGCAGCTAATTGCTCATCCAGAAAACTATCATTAATAGGTTGTGGATCATCGAGAATATTCTCTAACCTAGACAAGTTATCAGCTACGGGGTTGTAACGCCCCGGATCCAATGCGCCAGGTGTCTGCCAGTTATTCGCCGTCCTTGCCTTGTCAGCTGCTTGCGTGTTGCATTCTGCCATGTCATCGTCTGCATTGCATCATCATGTTTTTCAGAACATGCATCCGGTCCTTTTCCCCGTTGTCCGTTTCGCGATCCGACACTCTTGCACGCACCCGTCGCCCCTCTCAGACCTTGTTTCGTGAGAGCGAGAAAAACGTTCTCGGAATGGGTCGAAATTTGCCGAGTGGCCTTGGTATAGCACCGACAGACCGCCCGTCAAATTTCGTTCCATTTGGAGGTCGTTTGATGCCCCAACGGTTAACCGCGTAGCCCGAAACCCCTCTCTTGTTGCAGCCCAGCCCCTCTTCACCACAGCCCATGAGCCCTTCCAAACCCACTCCATGCTCTCGGTCGTTCGATCACGATCGTGTGGGCGAAAACCGCACCTCATTTGGACTCTCCTAGCTCCTCCTACCTATAAATATGTGCCCCGCTCCTCCCCGCCGCCGGACATGTCCGCCTCCGCGTCGGACGCGTCCACCGCTGCCGCCACGTCGCTCCGACCAATAGAGTCGCGCCACGTCACCTCTGCCGGATCCCTCCTCTACTCCGCGGGCACCACATCACTGACCCCGCCGTCGGTCAACGCCCTCCACCGCGCCGGCCCGCTCGGGCCCGAGGCCGGCCCCCGCGGCCCGGTCGCCGCGCGCCGCCGCCCGTCTCCTCCCGCCGCGGGCCCGCGCCCTCTCCTCCGCCCGACGCGCCCTGCCGCCCCTCGCTGTCCCGCTCCAGCGCCGCCCCGTGCGCCGCCTTGCCCGGAGCACCCCGTTGTGCCTCCCCGTCGCCCGCGCTACCGGAGACCGCCGCCGCCCGCTTCACCGACTGGCGCCACCTCCGTCGCGCCTCCTCAGATCCGGTCCGGCTCGACCCCGCCGGCGTCTCCCCACTCCTCTCTGGCCATCTCCCTCCACCGCGGCGACCAACTCCGGCGACTCCCCGGCGATCCTCGAAGTCCGCGCCAACCGGGATGAGATCCACCAGTGCGTCCAACCAAACGCGTCCCCGAGCCATCCCGTACCCCTCCATCCGGTTTTCTACGAGGGTAAATTTGGCCAAGTCCCTGAGATTTTTTGCAATATGTACCCATGTTCATCATGCCATTACTTCGTGCTCGGTGCTCCGATTCATGTATATGGTATATCGAAATGTTGATCATGAGATTCTCTTCATTTTGTTACATTGTGTAATGCTTGTTTGAGGTCATCTTGATTCTTTAATCATCGTTGTAAGAGTGCTATATGATGTTATCTGCTGTCTGTTATCACAACTTGCTGATTTGTCTTTTTCATTGCATTATGTGTGTGCATCTTATGAGCTTGATGTCTACATGTGTTTTGAACTAAATCATGCCATCTTTACTGAGGTGCTAGTCTTGTATTTTTAGGATCTCTGTGGTGACTAGCACAAGCAATGAAAGTAGCCTCCGTGATGTGCTGATTTCTGTGACTTGGTCATTTCTGCTAAGCCTGAGTCGGTTATATTTTGTTGCCATGTGAACCTGCTTCTACAAGTCATTCTATGCATAATCTGGAGATGTTCACTAAGGGTGTTGTCTTATACATGTTATGCTCTATCCATCCATGCCCTTGGTTGCATTTATGCCCTATGACTATGTTATTGCCAGGCTTAGCTTCATACTCGTGCCATATTACTGTTGCTTACCTTGCAATGCCATGTAATGCTCTGTAGTGAGTGGTTCAGGCTCACCAACATGCCTACTTATCGTTGCTTCTGCCATGTCCTGTTATTTTCACCAAGTCTGAATCTGTCATATAACTTGCTATGTTTACATGGGTGCCATCATATCTTCTGTACCTTTTTAGCTCTTGATCAGTAAGAGACTTTTCTTCTATGCAATTAGTAGATTAATACCATGCCTTTGTTTGCTATGATAAGTTCCTGTAGCATGTTGTTTTCTGGCTCTAAACTTTGCAACCTGATGTTATTTCTGCCATGTCCAGTGATTTCTGCTAAGTCTGTGAATCTGTTATTATTTTCAATCTTGCCATGTCCTTTTGAGCATGTTCTATTGATTTCTGGAGATAGCTCAATGTTCATGTTTTGTCATGCTATACCTGTACATCATGCCCATGTCATTTGTTTTCATGTTGATTTGCTGTAGCATATTGTTTTGATGCTTGCTAGATGTCTAGTTGCTGTTTTTGGACAGATTGTTGCTATATCTTGTTTGGAGTGTATGTGTTGCACCGTTGCTCCGTTTTGAGCATGCTCTATATGAAACTTGCTTAGTTTTGCATGTAGTTTCATATTATCATGTTGCATCCTTGTTTTGAGGTGTTTGCTTGATGTTTGTATGCATTTTGCATCAATGTCATGTTTAACTTGTTTTGCTCATATCTTCTAGGCCGTAGCTCCGAATCTAATGAACTTTATATGTAACTTGACTAGAATTTCGTGTAGATTGTCTTGGTGCATATTAACTTGATGTTTAACAACTTTAACATAAGGCTTATTCAGATCTGGACCAATTTCGAAATTTGCATATGAGGACTTACCGGAATTGTTATATGTTAGTTCCGGCCTCATTTAAACTTGCTGTGATGTGTTGTTCTTGTATGCATCATCTCTTGCCATGAGTAGCTTCATATAGCCTTTGTCATGCATCATACTTGTTTGAGCATCATGCCTTGTTCATGTGTGGTGTGTTTACCATGTTGTGTGCTTCTTCTCGATAGTTCCCGTGTCGTTGCGATCGTGAGGATTCGTTCGTCTTCGTGGCTTCATCTTCTTCATGGACTCGTTCTTCTTCCTGAGAACGAGGGCTGGTTTTAGTTGTACGTAGTGTTCATCCGGTGTGTCCTGAGAACGAGGTACGTGCGACTCCTATCGGGATTATCGACACATCGGGCGGCTTTGCTGGTCTTGTTTTACCATTGTCGAAATGTCTTGTAAACCGGGATTCCGAGACTGATCGGATCTTCTCGGGAGAAGGACTATCCTTCGTTGACCGTGAGAGCTTATAATGGGCTAAGTTGGGACACCCCTGCAGGGTATTATCTTTCGAAAGCCGTGCCCACGGTTATGTGGCAGATGGGAATTTGTTAATATTCGGTTGTAGAGAACTTGACACTTGAGCTTAATTAAAACGCATCAACCGCGTGTGTAACCGTGATGGTCTCTTTTCGGTGGAGTCCGGGAAGTGAACACGGTCTTTGGGTTATGTTTGACGTAAGTAGGAGTTCAGGCTCACTTCTTAATCATTGCTAGTTTCACGACAGTTCCATTGCTTCTCTTCTCGCTCTCATTTACGTATGTTAGCCACCATACTTGCTTAGTCGCTGCTGCAACCTCACCACTTATGCTTTCCATACCCATTAAGCTTTGCTAGTCTTGATACCCATGGGAATGGGATTGCTGAGTCCTCGTGGCTCACATATTACTACAACACCAGTTGCAGGTACAGGTTTTGCGATGATCATGACGCGAGAGCGATGTTACTTGTTTTGGAGTTCTTCTTCTGCTTCTTCTTCGATCAGGGGATAGGTTCCAGGTCGGCAGCCTGGGCTAGCAGGGTGGATGTCGTTCGAGCTTCTGTTGATGTTTCATCCGTACTCGGATGTTGATCATGTGTTTGATGTATTGTAACATCCCAAATTTTCAATTTGGAATGTTATACATAGATCATCATTGCATATCATGTTTTATTGCATTTTGACAAATCCTCGATAAATCCTAAGAAACTCAAGGACCCTCGGAGAGAGTTGGGGATTTTCTCAAATTTTCTTATTTGATTTTTCAAACGAGGATTGGGATTTTAATTATTTTTCTCTCTGGAAAAATATTTCATCTTTAAATAAACGAGAGGAGAAAATATGACTTCTCCAAAGACATAGAAATACTGAAGGAAAAATGTTAAAAAAATTATTTGGAATTTATTGGATTTTATTTGCAATTTTTATTGCATTTAAAAATATGCATGTTTTCAAAATATTTATTTTTGATTTTAAAAATGTTCACCCTATTCTAGATTTTCTAACTATACGGGGAAAATTTATTTCATATTTTTCTGATTTTTATTTATTTTTCTACGCAATATTTTCCGCGGAACATATTTAAAAAAAATTACCGCGCCGCGCCGGCTGGGCCGAGCCCAACCGAGCCCGCCCGCGCTCTCCTTCTTCCGCACGTCGCCGCCGGAGTCCGGCCACGCCACGGAGCCCGCCGCCGCCTCGGTGCCCCCTCGCCCAAGCCTCTAGCCCCCCTCCATATATACCCCGCCCCCCTCCGTTTTTCGCCACACCGCCGCCGTAGGAGCCGCCGCCGCCGCCTTTGCCTCGCCGCCCGCCCGCCGGAGCCGCCCGCCCCTCACCCGCCAGAGCCGCCCCCGAGCCCCACACCCCGCCACCCTCGCGCCGAGCCCGCACCCCGCCGGAGCCCCTAGCCGGAGCGAGCCCGACGAGGTACTGCCCGTTCGTGTTGACCGGTTTTTGAAAAAAAAACCTAGATCGGTTTTTTTTGGTTTTCTTATTTCGCGAGCATTCACCGAACCGTTCGTTTTAACGAACGCGTTCGTCGGTTTTTCTCTGTTAACGAACGTCCGTTCTTTAACCGTTTGTCCGTTTTTCTTTTTGTCGGATTTTCCCGTTATTTTCTCAGATTCGATTCCTGATCGAAACTTCGAATCTGTTTAACTTTTCGCTCGTTTATCGGAATCAGGTGATTCAAGTGCCTAGAGTTTCGTCTCGAAATTCTCTTTCCGTTTAATCTACTCAAACAAGTTTTTGCTACAGTAAAATTTGACCTAGATCCAGATTAGCAAACGAAGTTTCTTTCTTTCGCCGTTTGACTTTCGTTGTTTCTTTCGAGTTGATTCTTTTTGCAAACCGGAGTTCTTAAGTTGAACTTTCTGGTTGGATCTTTCTTTTGAGTTTTACCTGTGCATTAGATGAGTACTGATCGTATGCTTGTTTGTTTGCGATAGAGTACCCGGAGTGTGCCGCTTGTTACTTCGACTCGCTAGGTTTTGCGGATCATCAGCAAGGCAAGTAACACTTTGATCATACCCCGTTCATACCCAGTTTTATTGCATTAGATCTATTTCCTCAAACACATTGCATGAATAGGATCTAATTAAATTGTGGGTATTGGGAAGTAGTTGAGGTAGTACCTATTACCTGTTTCATATATCAAACCCTCGGGAGTTACTTCTACGTTGCTTTTATTATTGCCATGCTATGCTCGTAGACGTGGATTGGGTTTGAGAGATATTCATGACAGATGTGAGTGTTTAATAATGGTTTAACTTAAGGTGGCAACTAAAACTCACATCTGGGTGGATTGAGACACCTGGAGAACCCAGTGTTGTCTGTATGTATAAGGTCCGCCACCCAGGCTCAAAGGGATCATAAGATTGTTCATGCTAGAAACTTCCGTGTGCAGCCGCAAGCTATTATGGGCTCTAGCATAGCTGAGTAGGTTACAGGATCTCTTGAAGAGGTGGACTAGCAGATGTAGGGGAAAGTAGGTGTACCGGTCCATCCAGAGTAAAGAGTGACTGTTTCTAAAAGACTGTGTCTCGGTCATCCGTTTCTCAAACATCATGTAGTGCGAGAATCAAGCGGAGGCGATCGAGTCTTGTGGGAAAAGTGCACAAACCTCTGCAGAGTGTACAAACTGATCATGATTAGCCGTGTCCCCGGTTATGGACAACTTGAGTATCTAGTACCTGGATTATCATTTGAATCTCATCACCGTGATACTTATAATTAATTTTGTTGGGTTAATGATGTTACTTAATTGGGATTGAGTTGGAGGTACCTTCTCAATGTTTCAACCACCATGATAGTTAAATAAAATTTATTCCTTTGTAGTAGGATAAAATTGGCTTTTCGCAAAACTGTAACCATAGAGCTTTCCACCAGCCATATATGCATATAGTATAGCATTATCATTGTTCATTGCTCTCTATGTGTTGCTTTGCCAGCATATTCTATGTGCTGACCCGTTTCGGGCTGCAACGTTTCATGTTGCAGACTTTTCGGACGACGAGTAAGGTGCCTTAGGTCGTGGTCTTATACTCAGTGATGCCGCTGGAGTTGATGGACTCACTTATCTTCCAAGTCTTCCGCTGTTATCGTTATTAGATGGCCTTAAGCCATGTTTTCATACTTAATCTCTTTGGAGATATTCGATGTAATAAGTGTGTGATTGCTACTCTGTTATAAATCCTCCATTTGTACTGTGCGTGTCAGCATTACTGATCCAGGGATGACACTGGTGCACAGCAGCACAGGCCATTTGAGGTCTGGTCGCTACATGTATTGATGTATTCTTGCGGCATGTGTATGCCTTATGTATCCCCATCTATTATGTAATGTTGATGTAATGATATCCACCTTGCAAAAGCGTGTCAATATGCGGTTCTATCCTTGGTGGGACCTTCGAGTCTCTTTAGGATATTATCGCATATTGGGCGTGACAAGTTGGTATCAGAGCCTCGACCGACCCTAGGAGCCCCCTTGATTGATCGTGTAGTTTGGCCGTTGTTGAGTCTAGAAGAAAACTGTTTTCGGAGTCTAGTTATATCGGAGAGTAGGAATTCTTTTGACTCCTCTGCCCCTTCGTCGCTCTGGTGAGAAATCTTGACGTAGGTGTTTTGAACTATTCCTCTTCCCCTTCAAATTTTTGTTAGGATCTCGCAGTTAGTTTTCGTTCGTTGTCCATCCTCTTTTCTATCCGGTGCATTTTTCTTCGAGTGGTTTCGCTCCTCGCCATCTTTGCAAGATCAGTAATTAGTGCTTTCCCAACCGACGTTGTTTCCCCATCCGAAGCTGTCCTTGTTTTTCCCACCCGCCCATCCTTTTTCTTCTCGAAGCCGGATCCCTTAATCGAGTATCCATCCAACTCGTGCGAAATCTTTGCATTCTTTCCTCAATGATTTCAACCGGCATTTTCTCTTCAAAGCTATTCGTCGATTTCCCCTTCCAAGTTGCCGTTGTTTTTCCCGCCCTCCCATCCCCTTTTATTCCCGGAGCTTGAGTCTCTTTCGAGCATCAATTTCATTCGTGCGGAGTATCTTCAGTCTTTCTTCAGTTGTCTCAGCCGGTGAATTCTCGCCTAGTTAATCATTGTTCGTGCATAGTCTCTCCTTCAATCCTTTTTCAACGGTGTTTTCTTTTTAGTGGGCCCTAACCCACAGGTCTTTTCCCAGGATCTTACCTGACTCTTCTAAGTTTCCTGGAGTTATTCTCAAATCCTTTTCGAAGTGTGATGTAAGTATGAATTTCATCAGTCAGACGCTTTTCCAAGATCAATTTCAAATTATTTTCATTGTTGGCTCAACTTCTACGCTTTTCATTCTCCCGGAGTATCTCAACAATTTTGGTGTTCTTTCTCGTCGACATTCTCAACATTGAAGACCGAAGAAGAATTTCTCTTATGTCTTGTCCGCTCTCCCGGAAATTCGTGGTGCTAGCCTCATGTTATCCTCTCAAATTGTTTCTAGTCGTGCAATTCTTTTCTTCCATCCGGAGTATTTCAGGAGCTGTTTTCTCTTTCGATCATCTGAAGGCCATCTTTTCATAAGATTTCTTCGTCCTAAGTTTTTCAAATCCGTTCTCCGACTATTCTATATTCGTGCTCCTTCTTTCGTTTACATATTCTTCTGGTGCTTCGTTCAAGTATGCTTCAATCAGCTCACGATCTCTTCTTTCAATTGCATCTTGATTCCCTCAAGTATATTCATGCTTTTCCTATTTTTCCCGGTGAGTCATTCTCCTTCGTCAGTCAATTTTGAATCCTAACGGTGGTTCGTTCAAGACCCCTTGTCATTTGAAATCATATCAATTAATTCATTCTTTCCAAATCCTACTGGTGGTTCATGAAGACTTTCTCAAGTTTTGCGCTATATCCCCCCTTAATCTTTTCCAACGAGAATAAGTAGTATGCAAATCCATTGTTTCCCATCAATTTAATTGGTGGAGGATAAGTTTAACGTAATCCTTATTCTTCTTTCTTCAAGCAGTTTTATCTCTTCTTTTCGGAGATTGTTCATCTTATCACATTCTCGGTTCAAAGTGTTTTCATCTTTTCTTTTCCGGAGTTCTAAGCTTCTCGCCGATTTCGTCGCGAACCTCCATCCTAATCATTGCAAGGATTTAACCTTATCACTTTCATCCTTCAATTTTATCTCGTCATTCTTTTGTTACCGGAGTTCATCATGGTGGTTCGTAAGGATTTAATTCATTCTTCAAGTGTTCATCAAGATTCTTTTGGAGGAGCTCAAGTATCTCTTCTTCTTTCCATCTCGAAGTGCAATAAATTCTCCGTATTCTTTTGAAGTGGAGTTTTGCATTTCTTCGTTCCTCTCAGCGTTTTCAATCTTTTCCGCTTGTGGTCGGTTATCACCTCATAATTTTGAGATGTTATCCATAAGTCCACAACAAGTTTATTCTTTTGTTGTTGAATTTCCAACAACTCCGTTCAATGTTTTCCTTCTAAGGATGCTCTCTATTTCATTCATGGTAGAAGTTGTCATCTTCCTCCCCGTTCTTCTCATTCCACTCGTTCAAGTCTTCCGGAGATTTTGTGTTGTTCCTTAAGTCAAGTATCGTTCCATTTCTCAAGTTCATGTTCTATTTTTTCCTTGTTCAGCCGGAGTGCTGCATAAATTCCTTCATTATTATTCTTTCTCTATCTTGTACTAATCGGAGTGGTTTCAAATTCAGCCTTATTCCTTGAGCTTTTGCTTCTTGTTTCATTCAACATTCCTCTTTCCTACTCGAGTGTTCTTAACTTTGTTCATCCTCACTGTTTTGTTCTTATTTCACCTCATCCCTTTTTCCTTCTGTCTCGGTCCTAAGATCTCGGGACGAGATCTCTTGTTAGTGGAGGAGTGTTGTAACGCCCCGGATCCGATGCGCCAGGTGTCTGCCAGTTATTCGCCGTCCTTGCCTTGTTAGCTGCTTGCGTGTTGCATTCTTCCATGTCATCATCTGCATTGCATCATCATGTTTTTCAAAACTTGCATCCGGTCCTTTTCCCCGTTGTCCGTTTTGCGATCCGACACTCTCGCACGCACCCGTCGCCCCTCCCAGACCTTGCTTCGTGAGCGGGAGAAAAACGTTCTCGGAATGGGTCGAGATTTGCCGAGTGGCCTTGGTATAGCACCGACAGACCGCCTGTCAAATTTTGTTCCATTTGGAAGTCGTTTGATGCCCCAACGGTTAACCGCGTAGCCCGAAACCCCTCTCTCGGTTCAGCCCGGCCCCTCTTCACCACAGCCCATGAGCCCATCCAAACCCCCTCTGTCGTGGAATTGTCACGGCAGATGTCCTTGAGCTAGGACTTAGTCGTGGAGCCATCGCAACTAGGAAGCTTGAAGGGGTTAATGTGGGACAAGAGACATGAGAGTTTATACTGGTTCGGCCCCTTACGGTGAAGGTAAAGGCCTACGTCCAGTTGAGATGGTATTGATTAGGGTTACGATCACCAGGGAGCTAAACTTGCTATGCCCGGCTCTCGATGAGATTGTTGTCGCCCTTAAACCGCTGCCGGGTCGTCCCTTTATATAGGGAGGCTGACGCCCAGCATCCCGTAGAGTCCCGGCCAGCTCATAAGCGTGTACGGCTTGGACTCTCAACTATACTTGCCTTATACTACAAGTTCTACCATAATAACGACTGTAACTACGGGCTTTAAGCCATATCTGGGTCTCAGCCCATCTCTGGCCCATCATCTTCAAACTTGGCTCCGGGCTTCTGGCAATGACCTTACGAGTAACCCGGCCCCTCCTGGCGGGTGACTCTAAGGTATACATCCTCAACATTAGGCCCCAGATTGATTTGAGCCGGCTCATGTCAATCTTCAACTCTTCTGACAGAAAAAATCTCCGGCTTACCATTCATGTGAAGGCCATAACCCGGAATGACGTCATCCTCTGGACTCCGGATAATCCGCCGTGACGTCATCCTCCATTAAGTCCGTTTTTTACTCCGCCAGATCCGCAACGGATCTTTGCTTTTACTGTCATTCCGAAAATCGAGGTGTCGTGGGGGGGAGATAATCACGCCGTGGTCTCCTTGAATCTCGCGCCCGCTTATGACCTTGCCTTATAAATAGGCCGGCCCGATGGGCTCTTTCTCACGCTCTCTTCTTCCTCCTCGCGCCGCTGCCTTTCTCACTGAGCTCGCACTCCGCCGCCGTCGTCTCGCCTCCGGTCTTCGTCAACCTCGGCCGCTGCATCACCCTGATTCGGACCAGATAAACGGCGGCGACTTCTGCTCTTCTCCAACTCCGGTGAGTCTCTTCTGCCCTGCCAGAACAGATCTACAGTAGGGTTCAAATAGTTCGTCCGTGTTCTTCGCCATTGTCCGCAAGCCTTAGTAGTTCTCGTAGTTGCCGCCCTTGTTTGATCTTAGATCTGTGTAGACTTGCTGCAGTAGTTGTTTAGTACTCATTTTACCTGCAAAACACACTTCTTTCCACTGCATAAGACCTCCTTCGAGCTCGAGAACTCCCCTGCGTCCGCATTTTAGGTCTAGAAAATTTTCTTTGGACCGACCATTTTGATCCAAAAAAGTTACGGCAATATGTGAAACCTGTTTTACCATACTTAGTAAAAACTGCAACCATTGAATCTTGGCGGCTTACAATTCCGGGTTAAAGAAACCACGCGCTGCCAAATCCTCCGGTTCAAAAGAAAGCCATGCTTCGTAGAATCCTCCGGCTTAACTGTAGTAAGGCCGTAGATAACCAACTTAATCTGAATGTCCCTGCGGCTTAAATAACCCACTGTACCTGAGTATATATCATTAGCCCCCTTCATAAGCCGCCACCTTAATTTTGAACTGTAGATCTCCGGCTTATAATTAACCCGGACATTTTCCTTTTTGTCATAGACTGCCAACCTTCACCATGCCTCCCAAGGCTCCCATCACTTGCAACTGGATGAGGTCCAACGTCACCAACGAGACCCTATCCAATTTTGTTAAGTCCGGATATCTCCCTAAGAAAGAAGTCATGTCCTACCGTGCCCCTGCCCGTCAGAAGAAAAAACCATAGCCGAGGGACGGGGAGGTAGTGATCTTCGCGGATCATATGAGTCGGGGCTTCGCACCGCCCGGCTCAAAGTTTTTTAGGGACGTGCTCAACTTCTTCGACTTGCGGCCTCAAGATATAGGACCCAACTCCGTATCCAACATCTGCAACTTCCAAGTCTTTTGCAAAGTGTACCTTGGAGAAGAGCCTAGTCTGCTGCTCTTCAGAGAGCTGTTTTACTTAAACCACCAGAATGAGTGCGCCAACGGTCCAAGTCTGGAGTTAGGTGGCATCTCCATCCAACGGCGTAGGGACTGTCTGTTCCCTTATGCAGAGCCGCCGAGCCACCCCAAGGACTGGAATATGACTTGGTATTACTGCCAAGATACGTCCCCGGCTGATGAAAGCCCGCTGCCCGGTTTTCGCCCAACACGTCTAGAGCCGACTCACCCACTGTCGGACAAGCTGACTCAAGCGGAGCACCAGCCTCTGCTCCCCACGATCAACAAAATCAAGGCCCTCCTGGGCAACGGTCTGAACGGAATAGACCTGGTCCGGGTCTGGATCTCCTGGCGGGTGATCCCATTGAGCCGCCGCCGCGGCTTAATGTGTGAGTACACCGGGCGAAAGGATGACCCTCAGAGGCACAGCCGCAATGATCTTCCAGAAGATGTTGCAGAAGAGGAGACCAAGGCTCTTTTAAACGAGAGCCTGGCAGACTGCGGAAGGACCAGGTTAGCCCCCTTCTGCAAGACCAATCCAGCCCCAGCGGTAAGCCGCCACCTTTAACCTTTCATCTTCGTCTGCATATAACCTTCATCTGAACCTGTTTTAAGAATTCCTCATTGTATTTTTCAGGCTGATGATAAGTTCTGGCGGGTCAAGTATGACCATGAGGCGGCCAAGAAGGCCAGGAAGGCGAAGAAAGCGCCAAGAAAGCCGCCCCTCGCAAAAAAGGAAGCAGACCTACTGCTTCGGAGCTGATGCAATTAAGCGACAGCTCCGAGTCAGAGGTAACCCTTAAGCCTTTAAATTCTTGCTGTATTTGTTTGTTTGCTGCTGTCCGCCTTATCAATACTTGCTCATTGACAGGATGACACCGGCGCCAGTAACCCGGTGGTTGAAGAGGTAACATCACTTTCCTCCGACTCGGAGCCCTTGCGACAGCTGAAAGTCCGAAGGGTAACCCGGAAAGTAAGCTTTTCACATCCTTTAGCTCACCAAGACCCTCAATTTCTTTTGAAGCGACAGGTTCACGAAAGCCGGCGTCACACCCGGACCAACAAGGACACCGATCTTTCCGCCGGGTTACCCGACGCAACAAGGAAGCGTCGAACTGAGGTTTTTTCTCACTTGTACCCTTTTCATCCGTTGGCGGGTGTTATCCATCAGCCACTCAATTCTTCTGACTCCAATTATCAGGAGACCTCCCCTTCTTCGGGCGACTCTATGCAGTCGAGTCTTCCGACTTTCAAGACCGCGCCCGGGTAATGACAACCATCTCGCATTATACTTGTCTGTACTTACTCTCTTTATGCTGAATGTTTCTGTCCTTTCAGCGCCTAGGCAAAGCTCACCAAAAGAGCGAAGAAGACCAGGTCAGCCGGAGTGCCAGACTTACCTGAACCGGAGGTGACGGCCCAAGAGCCGCCAGCTGACTCCGCCCCCGAAGCCACCACTCCAATAGACATGGCACCGGAAGCCACTGCCCCAACTACCAAGGCAACGACCGAAGCTTCGGTTAACCCGGAGGCCTCCGGCTCAGCTCCGCCAGCAGACGACCCGGACGTGGTTATCACTCGGACAGAGTTTGTTGAGTCGGGGAGACCGACCGTGTTGGCCAAGTGCTCCGCGAAGGGGGAGTTGCTGCAACCCCACCGGGTGAACCTGGACCTCTCCGGCTACACCGACTTGAGCGTCAGAGAGCTCGTCTCTGGCTACATCAGCCAAGTACACAAGAGCCGGGACGCCGAGGTCGCCATGGTAAACCAGATCCAGCAAAAATCTGAGGTATCCTTCTGCCACCTTCTTACTTACTGCATAGTTACCTTTGCCATGCTAGCCCCCAAGTCGACGACTTATGATTTGAATACGTTGTAGACTTAGGTTCCGGCTTACTCAATTGAGCCGGCAATATGTAGATAGATACGTTCAATATACATTAGCCCCCAAGTGCCAAGTGTCTTTGCTTGGAAAGTGCTTGGGACTTATATAGTAACTGTCAATAACCCGGAAACACATGCAGGCTGTTGGCAAGAAACTAGAGGCGGACCTTGCGGATCTCAAAAGCCGGCTGAAGATGCAGGAAATGGAGACCCGGAAGGCAAACGCCAAGTTTGTATCCAGCATCGCCACTCAAGAAAAGTTGAAGACCGAGTTTGATGCTGAGAGAAAAGCCTGGGCCGAAGAAAAGGCCGCACTGGTGACCCGGGCGGAACAGGCGGAGAAGGCTCTCACTGAGAAGACCGCCGAGCTCTCCGGCCTAAAGCGCCAGGTTTCCCAAATGGTGGCCGCCATCTTCGGTAAGTCGCCTCACCGGCTTTCATCCATGTTAGAATGTTTACATCTCATGATTCATCCTTTTCGCCGGCTTATCTGAGTCTGTTAAACAGGTCCCAGAAGTGCCAACCTCAACCAGAGCGTGGTCACTAAGCTAAAGGCCGTGTACACCCTGGTGGAGCAGCTCTACAGCGGGTCACAGCGCGCCTTAGCTGTGGTGGCCCTATCCAATGAGGTGCCGACTCACCTGGCCGAAGTCCTGCGCCGGCTCGCCGTTCTGCCTCAGCGGATCCAAGAACTACGACGGGCCTCTGCGAGAGCCGGAGCGATCGCCGCGCTGAGCCGGGCCAAGGCATTCCTGTCGGAGCTAGACCCGGCAGACATCGCCCTGGGTTATCCAAGCCTGAAGGAAGACGGCTCAACTTTCGATCAGAAGGACTTCGCAGCCTGCGTAAAGGCGGTACGCCCGGTGGCCACCCTTATCGGGAACGACATGGATCTGACCAAGTACCAACCGGGTTATGATGCGGAGAATCAGAGGATTCCAACCCCTCGCTATGAAGCCGTCAACCTGATCCCTCCGGCTCGTCAGCACACCTTCGCCCCAGAGATTGACCCGACCGGGTTAATTGATGAAGAAGCCCAATTCGAAGCTCTCAGCGGCATCGACTGGAAATCATCAACCTTCGAGGTCTTGGGATCAGCCGGAGGAGAAGACAGGAATGAGTCGGGGACTTCAACTCAGCATGCATCATAATTTAGCTGGCGGTTTATCACACAATGTTCCACCTTTTAGACTTGAAGAGTTTTTGTAATAGAGTAGGTGCAACAGTCTATCTCTGTTGTGCCATCGTGCACGTATTGAATGCCAAGGTCTTTTGAAGTTGTCTCCTTAATATTTCTCCGGGTCATAATCATCCCTTTGTTTTTCTCAACCTCAAAGAGGTACCTTTAAGTATCCTGCATAAAAAGGCAAATCACAAGTCTCAAGGCGGCTTACCGCCCGGAGAACCAGGTGTCTTGGATAGATAACCCGGAATATGAATCGAAAGAGACTGGTCCTCAATTATCTGCTTGACATAGCCGTAATAACACTTAGCAGCCAGTAAGCATACTTCCGATTTAAATAACCTGGGTAACAAGGTTGGTATTTTAACTCCGCTTTACCGGTCATAATGACACCCATGGCGTTCAACGAACACTGTAAACCAAAGTTAAGCCGGTAAAGTGATACCCGGCCGTACATACCGTGACATGATCAGAGTAAACTTGTGATAAAGCAGAGGAACTTTAGGGGCTTCCAGTTCGAATACGACCAGAGACCCGGCCCAAAGGGGTTTTAGCCAAGATTCGGATACGATCATATAGCCCCCAGTCGGTGTGGCAATGCCAATCAAGAGGGTACCAACAGCTATGTTCTCTTTGGTTCGAATATGACCCATGTTTGAACAGGAAGCCCCCAAGTGATTTTTTTTTAAATTGTTTAACGACGCTGATTCGAATACGATCCACGTCGGTTCTCAGAGGGGTTAAATTATGATTCAAATATGACCAAAGATAACCTCCCAATGAGCTCGGCTCTTTGCCAATCAAATGAGTATCGACAGCTATGTTCTCTTTGGTTCAAATACGACCCATGTTTGAACAGGAAGCCCCCAAGTGACTTTACTGCTTACGGCTAGATTCGAATACGATCATAAGCCGGATCCTCCTTTAAGTCATCATGTAATCTTGTAATAAAAACAACACGTGCATATTTGGAGGAGAAAAAAAAAGGACTGAGGTCCTGCTTTATTGCTTATCAGAATATATACATGGCTGAGACAAATATGTACACCACGAGAGCCGGTAGCTCAAGTGTAGTAAGGCCGAAGCTGAGCTATGTTCCACGGCCGACGGGTCTCTTCCTCAGACTTACGTGAATCTTTGTGCTCCCGAATGTCAATGAGGTAATATGACCCGTTGTGCAAGTTCTTGCTGACCACAAAGGGCCCTTCCCAAGGTGGGGATAACTTGTGTGCATCTGTTTGATCCTGGATGAGCCGGAGCACGAGATCGCCTTCCTGGAAGACCCGGGATTTGACCCGGCGGCTATGATAACGGCGCAGGTCTTGTTGGTAAATCGCTGAACGGGCTGCTGCCACATCACGCTGTTCATCCAACAAGTCAAGAGCATCTTGGCGCGCCTGTTCATTATCCGTCTCAACATAAGCCGCCACGCGAGGTGAGTCGTGACGGATGTCGCTGGGGAGGACTGCTTCTGCTCCATAAACCATGAAGAAAGGCGTGAAGCCTGTAGATCTGTTAGGAGTAGTATTGATGCTCCATAAGACGGAGGGCAACTCCTCCACCCAACAACCCGGCGTCCGTTGCAAAGGGACCAAAAGCCGGGGCTTGATACCCTTCAGAATTTCCTGGTTAGCTCTCTCAGCTTGACCATTGGATTGAGGATGAGCCACTGAAGAAACATCAAGTCGGATATGCTCTCGTTGACAAAACTCTTCCATGGCGCCTTTGGAGAGATTGGTGCCATTGTCAGTTATAATGCTGTGCGGAAAACCAAAGCGGAAAATCACCTTTTTCATAAATTGAACCGCCGTGGCTGCATCGCACTTGCTAACTGGCTCAGCTTCCACCCACTTTGTGAATTTGTCAACTGCCACCAAGAGGTGGGTCTTCTTATCTTTGGATCTTTTAAAAGGCCCAACCATGTCAAGCCCCCAGACCGCAAAGGGCCAAGTAATTGGGATCATCCTCAGCTCCTGAGCCGGCACGTGAGCCCGTCGTGAGAACCTTTGGCAACCATCACATTTACTGACCAAGTCCTCTGCATCAGCATGAGCCGTCAACCAATAAAAACCATGACGGAAAGCCTTGACCACAAGGGATTTTGAGCCGGCATGATGGCCACAATCCCCTTCATGGATCTCACGCAAGATCTCTTGACCTTCCTCAGGGGAGACACAACGCTGAAATGCTCCTGTGACACTGCGATGATGCAACTCGCCATCGATTACAACCATTGACTTGGCCCGCCGGGTTATTTGCCTGGCCAAAGTTTCATCCTCAGGCAACTCGCCCCGGGTCATGTAAGCCAGATATGGCGTTGTCCAGTCTGGTATGATATGGAGAGCCGCCACCAGCCGTGCCTCCGGGTCAGGGACGACCAAATCTTCCTCCGTAGGCACCTTAACCGAAGGGCTATACAGGACGTCCAGGAAAGTGTTAGGCGGCACCGGCTTTCGCTGAGAGCCTAGCCGGCTTAGAGCATCAGCTGCCTCGTTCTTCCTGCGATCAATGTGCTCTACTTGGTAGCCCTGAAAGTGCCCAGCAACGGCATCAACTTCGCGGCGATAAGCCGCCATTAGAGGGTCCTTAGAGTCCCACTTGCCTGATACTTGTTGAGCCACCAAGTCTGAGTCACCGAAGCACCTTACCCGGCTCAAGCTCATTTCCTTAGCCATCCGAAGACCATGGAGCAAGGCCTCGTACTCAGCCGCATTGTTAGTGCAAGGAAACATCAACTGTAGCACGTAATGGAACTTGTCACCTTTAGGGGAAGCCAATACAACGCTAGCCCCCGAGCCCTCCAACTGCCTGGACCCGTCAAAGTGAATAGTCCAATATGTGTTGTCCGGCTTCTGCTCGGGCACTTGTGATTCTGTCCAATCGTTGATGAAATCTACCAAGGCCTGAGATTTAACAGCAGTGCGTGGCACATACTTGAGACCATGGGGTCCAAGTTCTATAGCCCACTTAGCAATTCTCCCTGTGGCCTCTCTGTTTTGAATGATATCACCAAGAGGGGCAGAACTGACCACAGTGATGGGATGACCCTGAAAATAATGCTTAAGTTTCCGGCTCGCCATGAACACACCATACACAAGCTTCTGCCAATGTGGGTACCGCTGCTTGGACTCAATGAGCACTTCGCTGACATAATAAACCGGCCGCTGAACCGGATGCTCCTTACCCGCCTCCTTGCGCTCCACCACAATAGCCACGCTGACTGCTCGTGCGTTTGCCGCCACATACAGTAGTAAGGGATCCTTATCAACCGGAGCAGCAAGGACCGGGGGCTCTGCCAGCTGCTTCTTCAACTCCTCAAAAGCGGTATTAGCTGCATCATTCCAGACAAAGTTATCAGTTTTCTTCATCAACTGATATAAGGGCATGGCCTTCTCACCCGAACGGCTTATAAACCGGCTTAAAGCAGCGATGCGACCCGCCAAGCGCTGAACGTCATTTATACACGCCGGCTTAGCCAGGGAGGTGATGGCCTTGATCTTCTCCGGGTTAGCCTCAATGCCTCTGTCAGAAACCAAGAAACCCAAGAGCTTGCCTGCGGGAACACCAAAGACACACTTGGCCGGGTTAAGCATCATCTTATAGACCCGGAGATTATCAAAGGTTTCCCTTAAATCATATATCAGGGTTTCCTCTTTGATGGATTTAACCACAATATCGTCCACGTATGCGTGAACATTGCGCCCGATCTGCTTATGAAGACAGTTCTGTACACAACGCTGGTAAGTCGCCTGTGCACACTTGAGTCCAAAGGGCATAGACACATAGCAGAAGGCCCCAAAGGGAGTGATGAACGCCGTCTTCTCCTGGTCCTTAACTGCCATCTTAATCTGATGATATCCGGAATAAGCATCCAAGAAACTTAAGCGTGCACAACCTGTCGTAGCATCAATGATTTGATCAATACGGGGGAGGGCAAAAGGATCAGCCGGACACGCCTTGTTCAAGTCCGTGTAGTCCACACACATCCGCCAGGTGCCGTTCTTCTTGAGTACGAGCACCGGGTTAGCCAACCACTCTGGGTGAAAGACTTCAATGATAAACCCGGCCGCCAAGAGCCGGGCTACTTCTTCACCAATAGCTTTCCGCCTCTCTTCATTAAACCGCCGAAGGAACTGTCTGACCGGCTTAAATTTAGGATCAACATTGAGAGTATGCTCAGCGAGTTCTCTAGGTACACCTGGCATGTTAGAGGGTTTCCATGCGAAGATGTCCCTATTCTCACGGATGAACTCGATGAGCGCGCTTTCCTATTTTGGATCCAGATTGGCACTGATGCTAAACTGCTGAGATGAATCCCCTGGAACAAAATCAACAAGCTTAGTTTCATCAGCCGACTTAAATTTCATCGCTGGCTCATTCTCCATAGTCGGCTTTTTCACAGAGGTCATGTTTGTTGGGTCAACATTGTCCTTATAAAACTTCAACTCCTCTGTAGCACAAACAGATTCTGCATAAGCCGCATCGCCTTCCTCACATTCCAGAGCCACTTTCCGGCTGCCGTGAACCGTAATGGTCCCATTGTGACCCGGCATCTTGAGCTGTAAGTACACATAACACGGCCGTGCCATGAACTTGGCGTAAGCCGGCCGTCCAAGTATAGCACTGTATGGACTTCTTATCTTGACCACTTCAAAGGTCAATTTCTCCACCCTGTAGTTGTTTTCATCACCAAAAGCCACTTCCAATTCGATCTTGCCAACTGGATAAGCCGACTTACCAGGCACCACACCATGAAAGATGGTGTTGGATTGGCTGAGGTTCTTATCAACCAACCCCATACGACGAAAAGTCTCATAATAGAGGATGTTGATGCTGCTGCCTCCATCCATGAGCACCTTTGTGAACTTATATCCTCCCACTTGAGGAGCCACCACTAAGGCCAAGTGGCCCGGGTTATCCACCCGAGGAGGGTGATCCTCCCTACTCCACACTATGGGCTGCTCAGACCATCGTAAGTAGCGTGGGACTGCCGGCTCAACAGCATTCACAGCCCTCTTGTGAAGCTTCTGATCTCGCTTGCACAGACTAGTGGTAAATACATGGTACTGTCCACCGCTTAACTGCTTTGGATTGGTCTGATAACCCCCCTGCTGCTGTTGATGACCCTGGCCAGACTGTTGATTAAAGCCCCCTTGACCGCTCTGAGGACCGGAATTTGAGCCGCCGCCCGGGCCGTGAAAGCCGCCAGCACCTGAGCCGCCGCCCGGGCCATTGTAATTCTTAAAGGCCTTCATGATCGCGCAATCCTTCCACAGATGAGTCGCCGGCTTCTCTCTAGAACCATGCCTTGGACAAGGTTCATTCAACAGCTGCTCCAGCGTGGGACCTGACCCGCCGCCTCGGGGAGGGGGCCTCCCCTTGCGTCGCTGGTTATTACCTTGGGAGTTGGCATTGGCTACAAACTCTAGGCTGCCATCGGCCTTGCGCTTGCCTCCTCCTTGGTTCCCCGGGTTAAACTGAGGACCCTTGCCATTGCCGTTCTTCTTTCCCTTCCCTGTCCTTTCATCATCTGAAGGGGGATCCTTGGTACCATCGGAATCGGCGTACTTGACAAGAGCCGCCATCAGCGTACCCATATCGGTGCAGTCGCGTTTAAGCCGCCCGAGTTTCATCTTTAGGGGCACAAAGCGACAGTTTTGTTCCAACATTAGGACTGCAGAGCCGGCATCCATCTTATCTGATGAATGTATGATCTCCTTGACCCGGTGAACCCAATGAGTCGTGGATTCACCCTCCTGCTGCTTACAATTAGTCAAATCCACAATTGACATGGACTGCCTACAGGTATCCTTGAAGTTTTGGATGAACCGGGCTTTCAGCTCAGCCCAAGATCCGATGGAGTTCGGTGGTAGCCCTTTCAACCAAGTGCGGGCAGTCCCATCCAACATCATGGTGAAGTACTTAGCCATGGCTACCTCACTGACCTCCAGTAACTCCATGGCCATCTCGTAACTCTCGATCCAGGCTGCAGGCTGTAAGTCAACTGTGTAGTTAGGCACCTTCCTAGGGCCCTTGAAGTCCTTAGGTAGACGTTCATTACGGATGGCCGGCACCAAAGAAGGGACACCCCCGGTCCTGGTAGGGATACCCACATCAACGGAAGCCATCGGATAAGCCGGGGGGGTCTGGTAAGCCATCAATTGAGGCACTTGCTCCGCCTCTTGCCGTGCTTGGTCTGCTACGCAAAAGGCTCCGTTATGAGCCGGGCCATGGCCAGGGGGCGGGTCATGGCGGCGGACGTTACTTGAGCCGGTTGCGGAGACCATGTGCCGGCTGTAACTCTGGCTCTGGCCTGGACGAGGGGTCGAGTGGATCCTGTCCCGGCTGTAGGAGTACGCCTCTTGCTGCGCCAGTGCTGTCTGAAGGAGTTCCCTGACCCGGCGGGTCTCAATAGCCGTCGGAGAGTCGCCGTCAACTGGTAGAGCCGCCAGCCGTGCTGCCGCAGCGACCATGTTCTCCAGCGGGTTATTATAATGACCCGAGGGTATTGGCACGTACTGAGGCGGGGTAGGGGGCACCTGGGGAGGCCCCATCACTCGTGGCTGAATAAGGGGTCCAGACCCGGGCGCTATGACCCCTGGCGGGTTACTAGACCCTGCACCTGGCGTGTTGAAGAGGTTACGTGGATCGTAAACCGGTGGGAGTCAAGACTGGGTCTTTTAATGCCTCCTTCTCATGACCTCATTGGCTGCGTTCTGATCCATCATGAGTTGGAAGGACTGCGCCTGAATCAGCTGAGTCTGGGCATCGAGAGCCGCCCGCTCCGCAGCCAGCCTGATCCCTTCCGCTGCAAGATCCTCTTTAGCTTTTATCAGATCCAATTTTAACTGTGCCACCTCCGCATCATGCTGAGCTTGATCCGCCGGGTCAACCGTGGCGGTTAACAGGGCCGTCATCTTGTCCGTGAGATCCATTAGCACCTGAGCCGGAGAAGGCACCGGGTTTCCTGCTCCAGCTGCGGGGTTCTGAATAGGCTGCGCACCAGCCATAAAAACTCCAACCTGACTTGGTGGCTCAAAAAGGTCCGGAATACTGTCACCATCGGAACAGCCCATGAGCCTGCCATCTTGAAGTTGGTACAGCGAGTTTGATTCATCGGTGGCCGACTCGCCGTCAGAGCCGGCGGCCACCTCATCGCCAGACCCAGATGGATCAGAGGGCCCTCCATGGATGCATCCCACAAAGGCGCGCTTTAAGGCAGGCCGGGCCCGGGCGGGTCGTGCGCGCTGAGCCGTTTCGATGAGATCGGCGGAGAGATCCGGCTCGGGGCCCGGCTCACCAATCTTGCCAATGAAAACATGAATTCCACCGAAGGGGACCCGGTACCCGTACTCAATTGAGCCGGCGTCGGGGCCCCAGTTTGCATCGTCGATGTAGAGCTTGCCGCGACGACTCTTGGTGATCCGGCCCACAACGTATCCCTTGAGCCCTTCGAAGCTGCCCTTCAAGAACTCAAATCCATCGTGCGCTGGCCCCACGGTGGGCGCCAACTGTCGTGGAATTGTCACGGCAGATGTCCTTGAGCTAGGACTTAGTCGTGGAGCCATCGCAACTAGGAAGCTTGAAGGGGTTAATGTGGGACAAGAGACACGAGAGTTTATACTGGTTCGGCCCCTTACGGTGAAGGTAATGGCCTACATCCAGTTGAGATGGTATTGATTAGGGTTACGATCACCAGGGAGCTAAACTTGCTATGCCCGGCTCTCGATGAGATTGTTGTCGCCCTTAAACCGCTGCCGGGTCGTCCCTTTATATAGGGAGGCTGACGCCCAGCAGCCCGTAGAGTCCCGGCCGGCTCATAAGCGTGTCCGGCTCGGACTCTCAACTATACTTGCCTTATACTACAAGTTCTACCATAATAACGACTGTAACTACGGGCTTTAAGCCATATCCGGGTCTCAGCCCATCTCTGGCCCATCGTCTTCAAACTTGGCTCCGGGCTTCTGGCAACGACCTTACGAGTAACCCGGCCCCTCCTGGCGGGTGACTCTAAGGTATACATCCTCAACACCCTCCATGCTCTCGGTCGTTCGATCACGATCGTGTGGGCGAAAACCGCACCTCATTTGGACTCTCCTAGCTCCTCCTACCTATAAATATGTGCCCCGCTCCTCCCCGCCGCCGGACATGTCCGCCTCCGCGTCGGACGCGTCCACCGCTGCCGCCACGTTGCTCCGACCAATAGAGTCGCGCCACGTCACCTCCGCCGGATCCCTCCTCTACTCCGCGGGCACCACGTCACTGACCCCCCCGCCGGTCAACGCCCTCCACCGCGCCGGCCCGCTCGGGCCCGAGGCCGGCCCCCGCGGCCCGGTCGCCGCGCGCCGCCGCCCGTCTCCTCCCGCCGCGGGCCCGCGCCCGCTCCTCCGCCCGACGCGCCCCGCCGCCCCTCGCTGTCCCGCTCCAGCGCCGCCCCGTGCGCCGCCTTGCCCGGAGCACCCCGCTGTGCCTCCCCGTCGCCCGCGCTACCGGAGACCGCCGCCGCCCGCTTCACCGACCGGCGCCACCTCCGCCGCGCCTCCTCAGATCCGGTCAGGCCCGACCCCGCCGGCGTCTCCCCACTCCTCTCTGGCCATCTCCCTCCACCGCGGCGTCCAACTCCGGCGACTCCCCGGCGATCCTCGAAGTCCGCACCAACCGGGATGAGATCCACCAGTGCGTCCAACCAAACGCGTCCCCGAGCCATCCCGTACCCCTCCATCCGGTTTTCTGCGAGGGTAAATTTGGCCAAGTCCCTGAGATTTTTTGCAATATGTACCCATGTTCATCATGCCATTACTTCGTGCTCGGTGCTCCGATTCATGTATATGGTATATCGAAATGTTGATCATGAGATTCTCTTCATTTTGTTCCATTGTGTAATGCTTGTTTGAGGTCATCTTGATTCTTTAATCATCGTTGTAAGAGTGCTATATGATGTTATCTGCTGTCTGTTATCACAACTTGCTGATTTGTCTTTTTCATTGCATTTTGTGTGTGCATCTTATGAGCTTGATGTCTACATGTGTTTTGAACTAAATCATGCCATCTTTACTGAGGTGCTAGTCTTGTATTTTTGGGATCTCTGTGGTGACTAGCACAAGCATGCAAAGTAGCCTCCGTGATGTGCTGATTTCTGTGACTTGGTCATTTCTGCTAAGCCTGAGTCGGTTATATTTTGTTGCCATGTGAACCTGCTTCTACAAGTCATTCTATGCATAATCTGGAGATGTTCACTAAGGGTGTTGTCTTATACATGTTATGCTCTATCCATCCATGCCCTTGGTTGCATTTATGCCCTATGACTATGTTATTGCCAGGCTTAGCTTCATACTCGTGCCATATTACTGTTGCTTACCTTGCAATGCCATGTAATGCTCTGTAGTGAGTGGTTCAGGCTCACCAACATGCCTACTTATCGTTGCTTCTGCCATGTCCTGTTATTTTCACCAAGTCCGAATCTGTCATATAACTTGCTATGTTTACATGGGTGTCATCATATCTTCTGTACCTTTTTAGCTCTTGATCAGTAAGAGACTTTTCTTCTATGCAATTAGTAGATTAATACCATGCCTTTGTTTGCTATGATAAGTTCCTGTAGCATGTTGTTTTCTGGCTCTAAACTTTGCAACCTGATGTTATTTCTGCCATGTCCAGTGATTTCTGCTAAGTCTGTGAATCTGTTATTATTTGCAATCTTGCCATGTCCTTTTGAGCATGTTCTATTGATTTCTGGAGATAGCTCAATGTTCATGTTTTGTCATGCTATACCTGTACATCATGACCATGTCATTTTTTTTCATGTTGAGTTGCTGTAGCATATTGTTTTGATGCTTGCTAGATGTCTAGTTGCTGTTTTTGGACAGATTGTTGCTATATCTTGTTTGGAGTGTATGTGTTGCACCGTTGCTCCGTTTTGAGCATGCTCTATATGAAACTTGCTTAGTTTTGCATGTAGTTTCATATTATCATGTTGCATCCTTGTTTTGAGGTGTTTGCTTGATATTTGTATGAATTTTGCATCAATGTCATGTTTAACTTGTTTTGCTCATATCTTCTAGGCCGTAGCTCCGAATCTAATGAACCTTATATGTAACTTGACTAGAATTTCGTGTAGATTGTCTTGGTGCATATTAACTTGCTGTTTAACAACTTTAACATAAGGCTTATTCAGATCTGGACCAATTTCGAAATTTGCATATGAGGACTTACCGGAATTGTTATATGTTAGTTCCGGCCTCATTTAAACTTGCTGTGATGTGTTGTTCTTGTATGCATCATCTCTTGCCATGAGTAACTTCATATAGCCTTTTTCATGCATCATACTTGTTTGAGCATCATGCCTTGTTCATGTGTGGTGTGTTTACCATGTTGTGTGCTTCTTCTCGATAGCTCCCGTGTCGTTGCGATCGTGAGGATTCGTTCGTCTTCGTGGCTTCATCTTCTTCATGGACTCGTTGGCTTAGGAGCCATGTACTGCCACTTGGGTACTTGCTTAGATGGTGGGTCGGCCGCTGAGCTGGGGCGGGGACAGGGCGGCAAGGCCTTGCCGCAGTCTTGCTGATATTCCCGGCAGGGGTCTTGCCAGGGCCTTGCGGGCGCCCTCGGCAAGAATCTTGCTGGGGCCTCGTGGGTATCTTCGGCAGGAGCCTTGCCGGGGCCTCATGGGCATCCTCGGCAAAGAGCCTCGCTGTTATCTTGTTCTCTGATTCCTATCTAGGCTTCGCAGGCCTTTGTATTCACAAAGATCTGCATGCCACCATGCAGGCACCTCCCGAGCCTTGGTTCCAATGTCGTTCATGGTGTTGGAACCCTTAGGCTCAAGGGTGGCGGCCTCGCTGGTGTTGGGCAAGTTGCCTCGGCAAGGCTCTTGTCGGGGCTACATAAGCTGCCCCGGCAAGGCTCTTGCCGGGGAAAGCCCATCTTGTTCCTTTGCTTCTCGCGCCTCTGGCTTGGTGCTGCTCTGGTGGTCTTGCAGTTTTGCTTCCTTCTCCTGCCCCGCCAAGTGCGGCCGTAGGCACGGCTCTAAGTGCCCGTGCACAAGTAAAGGGGTACAAAGAGGGCCCCTACTTTTGTACACCGACAGGAGCCCCTGAGCCTGGGCTATACATAAGTGCGGCGCGTTGTTGGGCTAGGCCCAGAACGGTGCGCGGGCACGCAAGGCAGAGTTTTTACTGCAGTAACTCCCCTGCTCGTTGCGCTTCCCCACGACCCGCATTGAATGCGTGACGTGGGGGTCGCGCGTGGGATAACCACAGCATGCTTGCGTCATCTCGTAGCGAATAGTAAAGAGGCGGCCTGTCTTTTCCCTAAAAAAGAGGGAAAACTGCAGGGCCACTGCTCATATATTCTCTCAGCCTTGGAACCGCCGTTCCACGTTTCCCATCGCGCCCGCCCTCTTTGCCACGTACGCTGCATGCACGGTGCGGGGTAGGTGATGAATTCACGGGATATGAGGAGATGCACGATGGCCGATACTTATGTGCCTTTGATTGGGCGGGGAGGGCGGTCGATGACCCTGCTCGCTGCCAACTTAATGAGCCAGATTCAAACGGGCTCTTCAGAGGTGTAGAGCCGGTCTTTAGCCTTCCCCGCGTGGCTATAAAAAGGGGCTTGGGAGGAGGAGGGGAGGCATCGTCTCACGCCTTCCCTTCGCCTCCGTCTTCCATTCACTGCCATGGCGAGAGGGCGTGGTCGCAGTGGTTCTCCCGCGGAGGCGACTAGGTCTTCCTCCCGCCAGAGAACCGCAGTGGTCAAGGAAGACCCAGCCATCCAAGGCGAAAGCCATGCTCGAGGTGGAGGTGCCGGACGGGGCCGCGGTCGGCGAGGTGGTCGAGGCAGAGGCAGTCGCGGAAGGGGAACACCTGCGTCATCGCCATCTCCGTCACCATCTCCGCCACCGTCTCCTCCTGCTTCGTCGAGCGGCCATGTTGGGGACACGACGCTGGAATTCATCTTGCAGCTGCGTGAACCACCGTGTAGCCGCCTTCGCCTTCCCGAGGCATTCACGAGGGTGTTGGAGATCGACCAGCGGCCGAGTATAAGGCTTCATATGAAGGGGTGTTGCAATGGTGATATGTGGGTGAACACGGGGTTCCCCGCCCCTCATGTGATGTTCCTTCGTTGGGGTTGGAAGACCTTCACACGTGTCCACTGCTTGATGAAGAGGCACATTCTCCTCTTCAAACTAGTGGAGAGCGACTTGCTCTCCGTCAAGGTCTTCGGGCGCTTGGGACACATGCTAGGGTGCTGCGCGGAGAGCTCGACCGACGACGAGAGCTCCTCCTCGAGCGGCGATGAGGAGGGAACCAGCGGGGAGGACAACGGGGACGGGTCCGACTAGGTGTCGGACGCCCGTCCCTAGGTGGAGCCGACAGCAGCACCATCTGCACCTGGCCTTCTAGCTCCTTGAACTTCTCGGGGTCGTCGCTCTGGCGGCTAGTGCTGGAGGGCTGGAGAAGACGAAGAAGGTGGGTGGCGGGCCGTCAAGTTGGAGTACGATGGCGTCGGCGCCTTCGTCGTGTATTTCCGGCCCGCTGCCTCATCTTTCGGCCTCTTCCCCGGCACCGTCATCACCAGCCTTCTTCTGGGCGGCCGCGGGGACATTCTCTTGGTGTCTTCTGCTGCTCATACCTCGCCTAGGCACTCCTTTTGCCCCCCTACCATCCCGATCCGCTTCCTGAGGAGAGGGACAAGAAAGGGATTATGGGCATCTTATCCTTTTTTTAGATCTTAAGCCTGCGGGCACTTGTTGAATTTAAACCTTGTAATCCCCTTATTCAAGCTCACCCTTCGTATGAATTGTACTTGTTAACAACGTATTAATGAAGGAAAGGGATGTTTGTTGGGTTCTTTTGTGCGCGAGTGAGGCCCACACCAAGGATCGAATCCTTGTTATCTTAAATTAACATCGTTACCCGGCAACAGACCATGCCGTCCTCCTGCTCTATACCTCGACTACACTCACGCCCTTGGTGGAGGTAGGGGCAAAGTAGGTTTAGGCCCTTCGCTTGCTCTGTTTCCATCGCACTACAACCAAGTTCCGGCCCAAAGAAAGGTTCTTGGACACGGGAAAGAGGGAGCACGGCAGTAAAAGAGTGAGCGAAGCTTCGTACGTTCAAGTTCCATACGGAAGTGTAGAGTGGGGGATGAAAGACTTATCTAATTCTGCAGCCCCCGGCAACCTTGGCTTGCCGTGGTCGGATCTCTGGATCTGCAGCCCCCAGCAACCTTGGCTTGCCGGGGTTGGGGCGTCGGCCTGTTTCCTTTCCCCCAAACAGCTCAGCAGAAACGCTCGCGCATCCTGCGAACTAAAAGAAAGGACGGGAAGGAACAGAGAGACACACACTCAACCTCTATGCTAGGGGTTAGCCGCCGCTAAGCACTATCGATCCTAACAAAGAGAGAGACTCAACCTAGCATGCATGCTAAAACTTAGGGCGCCAGCGCTTCATTTATTTATGCTCAGGGTTGAAGGAAATATGCCCTAGAGGCAATAATAAAGTATTATATATTTCCTTATATCATGATAAATGTTTATTATTCATGCTAGAATTGTATTAACCGGAAACATAATACATGTGTGAATACATAGACAAACAGAGTGTCACTAGTATGCCTCTGCTTGACTAGCTCGTTAATCAAAGATGGTTATGTTTCCTAGCCATAGACATGAGTTGTCATTTGATTAACGGGATCACCTCATTAGGAGAATGACGTGATTGACATGACCCATTACGTTAGCTTAGCACCCGATCGTTTAGTATGTTGCTATTGCTTTCTTCATGACTTATACATGTTCCTATGACTATGAGATTATGCAACTCCCGTTTACCGGAGGAACACTTTGTGTGCTACCAAACGTCACAACGTAACTGGGTGATTATAAAGGTGCTCTACAGGTGTCTCAAAGGTACTTGTTGGGTTGGCGTATTTCGAGATTAGGATTTGTCACTCCGATTGTCGGAGAGGTATCTCAGGGCCCACTCGGTAATGCACATCACTATAAGCCTTGCAAGCATTGTGACTAATGAGTTAGTTGCAGGATGATGTATTACGGAACGAGTAAAGAGACTTGCCGGTAACGAGATACCGACGATCGAATCTCGGGCAAGTAACATACCGATGACAAAGGGAACAACGTATGTTGTTATGCGGTCTGACCGATAAAGATCTTCGTAGAATATGTAGGAGCCAATATGGGCATCCAGGTCCCGCTATTGGTTATTGACCGGAGGGGTGTCTCGGTCATGTCTACATAGTTCTCGAACCCAAAGGGTCCGCACGCTTAAAGTTACGATGACAGTTTTATTATGAGTTTATATGTTTTGATGTACCGAAGGTTGTTCGGAGTCCCGGATGTGATCACGGACATGACGAGGGGTCTCGAAATGGTCGAGACGTAAAGATTGATATATTGGACGACTATATTCGGACACCGGAAGTGTTCCGGAGAAGTTTCGGATTAAACCGGAGTGCCGGAGGGTTACCGGAACCCCCCGGGGAAGTATTGGGCCTTAGTGGGCCTTGAGGGGAGAGAGAGGGCAGCAGCCAGGAGGTGGTGCGCCCCCTCCCAGGAGGAGTCCTAGTTGGACTAGGAGAGGGGGGCGCAGCCCCCTTTCCCTCTCCCTCTCCCTCTCTTTCCTTCCCCCCTTCTTTTCCTAGTAGGACTAGGAAAGGGAAGTCCTACTCCTACTAGGAGGAGGACTCCCCCCTCTCCTTGGCGCGCCCATAGGCAGCCGGCCTCCCCCTTGCTCCTTTATATACGGGGGCAGGGGGGCACCTCTAAACACACTTGATATACGATATTTTAGCCTTGTGCGGTGCCCCCCTCCACCAGATTACACCTCGATAATACCGTCGCGGAGCTTAGGCGAAGCCCTGCATCGGTGGAACATCATCATCGTCACCACACCGTCGTGCTGACGAAACTCTCCCTCAACACTCGGCTGGATCGGAGTTCGAGGGACGTCATCGAGCTGAAAGTGTGTAGAACTTCGGAGGTGCCGTGCGTTCGGTACTTGATCGGTCGGATCGTGAAGACGTACGACTACATCAACCGCGTTGTGATAACGCTTCCACTGTCGGTCTACGAGGGTACGTGGACAACACTCTCCCCTCCCGTTGCTATGCATCACCATGATCTTGCGTGTGCGTAGGAATTTTTTTGAAATTACTATGTTCCCCAACAAGGGTCTGCGCCTGGCTCTGTACATGGGGTTACATGCCTTGCCGGCAAGGCTAGTACAAAATGGGGGTCGTCGGGGCTCCCGACAACCACGCCTTAGGGGTAAATCTTGCGAAGATGTTCGATATTCCAGGAATTGCTCGCCAGAATGCCATCTTCGGTCTCCAGGCGGACTGCGCCGAGCCTGGTGACTCGTGTTACCCGGTAAGGGCCTTCCCACTTTGGCGTCAACTTGTTTGAATTCTTGGCGGATTGAATTCGCCGAAGAACAAGGTCGCCTTCCTCAAGGCTTCGGGCGTGAACCTTGCGGCAATGATAGCGGCGCAAGGCTTGCTGGTAGCGAGCGTCTCACACAGCAGCCCGAAGACGATCTTCCTCAAGGAGCGTCGCATCCTCTTGACGCAACTTCTCTTGCTGAGGCTCATCATAAGCGAGCACTCGAGGTGACCCGTATATGAGTTCCGTGGGGAGAACTGCTTCTGCCCCGTATACTAGGGCAAAGGGTGTCTGGCCAGTGGCTCGATTTGGCATCGTTCTGATCGACCAAAGAACTGTTGGCAATTCATCAATCCAGCGCCTTCCGCACTTGTGCAGCTTGTCAAAAGTTCTGGTCTTGAGGCCCCGCAGCACTTCTGCATTCGCTCTCTCAGCCTGGCCGTTACTTCTGGGGTGAGCAACAGAAGCAAAGCAAACCTTGCTGCTGAGATCCTGATTGTACTGCATGAAGGTGCGGCTTGTGAGCTGTGTGCCATTGTCGGTGTGACCCTATTGGGCACTGCAAAGCGGCAGACTAGCCCCTTGAAGGACTTGACGGCTGACTGTGCCGTCACCTTTCTCAGCGGCTCCACTTCCGGCCTCTGTGAACTTGTCGATTGCGACATACAAGTACTCAAAGCCCCCGATAGCACGGGGAAAGGGGCCCAGTATATCGAGCCCCAAGACCGAAAATGGCCAGGAAAGAGGGATGGTCTGAAGAGTTTGAGCCGGTTGATGAAGCTTCTTTGAATGGAACTAGCACGCTTCACACTTGGTTACTAGTGCCATCGCATCCTGGAGAGCTGTGAGCCAGAAGAAACCTTGCCGGAATGCCTTGCCGGCAAGGGCTCTCGACCCTATGTGGGAGCCACACATGCCTCCATGTATCTCTGCGAACAGCCTCAGTCCGTCTTCCCGAGGAATGCACTTCAACTTCACACCATTCGGTCTCCTTCTGTATAGGGCATCATCCACAAACTGGTACATGCTGGACTGACGGGCTACTTCCTCTACTTCTTCCTGCCCCTCGGGGAGCTCTCCTGTTTGGAGGAAACGGACGGTAGGTTGCGCCCATGCTGGAGCCTGGGGCTCGACGTCAAGGACTAAAGGCACATCTTCGGCCGTAAGGGAAGCTGCCTCTACGACCAGGGCTTGAGGCTCTGCAGGGGGTTGCTGCTCTCCGGCAAGCATGGGACACCCGGCAACATCCTTCCCGGTGGCTCCTGGGAGCTCAGCGGGAAAGTACTTGCCGGGGCCTGCCTTCCTTCGTTTGCTCTGTCCTGCTGATTGCTCAACGGATGGCTGAGTTAATTGAAGCACAAAGGTACCTGGTTCCACAGGCAACTTGAGGGCAGTGCGTTTTGACAGGTCATCAGCAATGCCGTTCTCCGCTCGGGGAACGTGCTCTGCTTGCCATCCGTCAAAGCGCTCTTCTAACTTCCTTACTTCATCCACATAGGCCTCCATCAACGGGCTCTGATAATCCTTGTTCACTTGCTTGACAACGAGCTGTGAAACACCTCTGATGATGAGCTTCCTGATTCCGAGGTCTGCCGCGATCCTGAGACCGGCAAGCAGTCCCTCGTACTCCACCGTATTGTTCATTGATTTTTCCCGGGGAAAGTACATCTGGACTACGTACTTGAGGTGCTCTCCGGTGGGTGCAATGAGTAGTACGCCGGCACCAGCACCTTGTAATGAAAAAGCTCCATCAAAGTACATAATCCAATCGCGACACGTTTCCTTGCCGGGAAGGGTGGTCTCTTGAACTTCTTTGTCGGGCGTTGTAGTCCATTCTGCTATGAACTCTGCCAAGGCTTGGCTCTTGATCGTCGAAGTACTTTCAAACTTGAGGCCAAAGCTCGACAGCTCCAACGCCCACTCCACAATCTTCCCAGTTGCATCTGGGTTGTGCAAGATTCGTTGCAACGGGAGGCGGGTGACGACAGTGATCTCATGTGCTTGGAAATAGTGGCGCAGATTTCTCGAGGCCATGAGGAGGCCGAAAAGTAGCTTATGCATACCAGAGTATCTTGACCTAGCCCCTACAAGAGGGAACTGACAAAATAAACTGGGTGCTGCACCATCTTCTTCTTCTGTTCAACTTCGCCCATCTGCACAGACTCCGCCTTGCCGGGACTGGGCCTTGCCGAGGGTTCCTCCTTGCCGGCGTCAACTCCCGCCGGGAAGGGCCCTGGCTCCTCATCTGATGGCTCCGCTGTTACTGCTGCTTCTCCCTCGAGTTCCCTCTGTGCCACTAGCGCAGCACTGACCACTTGATTCGTTGCCGCTAAGTATAGCAGCATTGGCTCTTGTGGTTTAGGTGCGACTAGTATTGGCGTGGAGGAAAGGTACCTCTTCAAATCTTGCAGCGCTGCCTCTGCCTCCGGAGTCCATTTTACCGGACCTGCCTTTTTCAAAACATTGAAAAGGGGGAGGGCGCGCTCAGCAGATTTGGAGATGAACCTACTCAGGGCAGCAACGCAGCCGGCGAGCCTACGGACGTCCCTGACTCATTTCGGCGCCTCAATCTGCTCAATGGCTTTGATCTTGTCAGGATTTGCTTCGATTCCACGTTGAGACACGAAGAATCCAAGAAGTTTGCCGGACGGTACATCGAACACACACTTCTCTAGGTTGAGCTTGAGGTTGATCTTGCGCAGATTTGCAAATGTTTCTTCTAGATCTGGTATGAGCGTGGCCCTGTCCTTGGTCTTGACTACTATATCATCCATATAGGCTTCCATATTTCTATGCAGCTGGGGCTCAAAACCAATTTGGACTACGCGGGCAAACGTCGAACCAGCGCTCTTCAACCCGAAAGGCATTCGTACAAAACATTACGTACCACATGGGGTGATGAACGCGGTCTTCTCTTCGTCTTCCTTCATCATGAAGATCTGGTGGTACCCTGAATAGGCGTCGAGGAATGACAGCAGGTCACACCCGGCAGTGGAGTCTACAATCTGGTTGATGTGTGGCAGAGGGAAAGGATCCTTCGGACATGCTTTATTGATATCTGTGTAGTCAATACACAGCCTCCACTTCCCATTTGCCTTACGTACCACCACCGGATTGGCCAACCACGTGGGGTGGAGTACTCCTCTAACCAGGCCTGCTGCCTCCAACTTCCTGATCTCTTTGATGATGAACTCTTGTCGCTCCAAAGCTTGCTTCCTGACCTTCTGCTTGACGGGCTGCGCGTGAGGACAGACACCAAGATGGTGCTCAATCACCTCCCTGGGAACGCCGGGGATGTCAGATGCTTGCGATGCAAATACATCAACATTCGCCAGCAGGAAGGCGACGAGCGCGCTTTCCTATTTGCTGTCGAGGGTGGAGCTTATGGTAAAAGCCCCGCCCGTGCCGTCCTCCTTGACGGACACCTTTTTGGTCCCTAGTAGTGCAGCCTTGGACTTCTTGCTCTTGCCGGTGGAGCTCTTTGGCATGTCCTCAACGGGAGCACAGCACTTCGAAGAGGTGCGCTTGCCGGAGTGGGTGCAAGAGGTCTTGCCAGAAGAGGTCTTGTTGGCGGCCTTCTTCCTTCCCGCGGCTTCAGCGGCAGGAGCAAGCGCCTTGGCGGCAGTTGCTGCAGCTGCCTCTCTGTAGAGTTGGTCGGCGCAGATGAACGCGTCTTTCTCGTCAGAGGGGACGGTGATGATGGTCAGCGGCCGCAGCATCTTCAATGTATTGTAGGCATAGTGTGACACCGCCATGAACTTGGCCAGCGTTGGGCGGCCAAGGATCCCGTTGTACGGCAAGGGGATCTCGGCCACATCAAAAACGATCTTCTCCGCCTGATAGTTCAGCTCGCCCCCGAACGTAACGGGCAGCGTGATTTTACCTTTCGGCTGACTCCTTCCCGGGTTGATCCCTTGAAACGTGCCCGTCTCCTCAAGATCTCCATCAGGAATCTGTAGCTTCTTGATCACAGCGGGAGAGATCAACTACAGACCGGCCTCACCGTCAACCAGCACCTATTTCACCTTGAGGTTGCGTATTGTTGGTGAAACCAACAATAGTAAACACCCGACCGCAGTTGTGCGATCAGGGTGATCCTCGGTGTCAAAAATGATGGGCGCGCGGGACCACTTCAGTTGCTTCTGGGCGTCGAACGATGGCTCTGCCGCAGTGACCTCACGCGCCCATTGCTTCAGTTGGCGGTGAGAGGCGTGCAGCGAGGCGCCACCGTCGACGCACATGGCCCCTGTAGCTTTCTGGAATTTGTGCTCACCGGACTCGTCGTCCTTGTCATGATCATCATCTTCTTCCTTCTTGTCGCGGGCCCGAGCGGGCCTCTCTTGTTGGTTATCTTTGCCGCGGCGACCTCCTTGGTTGCCACACTTCTTACCGGACCCCTCAGCACCATCCTGACCCTTCTCCTTTTCCCACCTTTCATATTCAGCTTTCTGCTTCTCTGCAAGCAGCTCAACCTGTCGGCAGTTCTGGAGGTCATCGCCTGCGGTGGATCTTGCAGTACTGCTTGTCGGAGCCTCCTGGATTGTCGGCGGCCGCCAAGGCCCGGCAGGCGGCACACCTGGCAACCTCCTTGCCGGGGTCATCAGCCTTGGCCTTCTTGGCGGCGCCGGGGTCGCCGGATCCCTCAACGGCAAGCACAGTGTTGCCCTTACGCTTCCTGTTGCGGCGCCGGCCCTTCTTTGTTGGGGCGGCAGTGCCTTCGTCTGTGGAGTCGATTCACGCCCCGGTGTCTTTGCCGGGGTACTTCCTCCCTTCTTCAGCTCGAGCACATCTGTCAGCCAGCACACAAAGTTCGGCCACATCCTTGACCTTGTCCAGCGCCAACTCTTCACGCATCTTGCGGTTGCGCACATTCTGATGGAATGCGCTGATGACAGCGGCGGGATGAACATATGGGATGTTGTACTGTACCCGGCTGAACCTCTGTATGTACTTGCGCAGGTTTTCGCCTTATTTCTGGGGGATGATATGCAAATCGTTTGCCTGGCCATGAGCTTGGTGGCCTCCGGTGAAGGCGCCAACAAACTCATGACACAAATCTGACCAAGAAGAAATGGAATCCACTGTCAAATGCATCAACCATGACATGACGTTGGGTTTGAGTGCCAACGGGAAGTAATTGGCAAGCACCTTGTCGTCGCAAGCTCCAGCAGCTTGCATCGCGGTGGTGTAGATGCTGAGGAACTCCGACGGGTGAGTCTTGTCGTTGTACTTCTCGCCAACATTAGGCTTGAACGTGCGGTGGGAGGGCCACTGGAACTGCCGTAGCTCTCGGGTAAAGGCTGGACAACCCATCTCGTAAGGCAGGTCGCCAGAGCCCCCCAGCGCCGGTGGTCCATAGTAGGCCTCGCACACCGATCTGATTGATGGCGCGTCTCCCGTCGTCATTCGATGGTGGTTCGAGCTTCTTCCTGGGCTCGCTCCCGAAGGACTTGGCGTTGGTCGCGTCGGGCTCGCGGGTCGGATGATGTCGTAGAAACGTCGTCGCGGACGCCGTGTCGGTGAGCCAGCGACTGCTGTCGCGACCGCGGGGGAGGAGAGTGCACCATGGTCGCAGCATCCCCAGTCCTCCCACCGCCGGCCCGCGTCGGCTCGACAGAACGCCGGCATGAGAGTCCCGCTAGGAGTGGCTTATCTTTGTTGGCGAAGCTGACGAGGCTTTGAATGGTGGCTCTCCACTCGTCGAGCTTCTCCGCAGGGAGCGGGAAGTCGAGGAGCAATTGTACGCGCGCCAGCGCTTCTGCTGGCGTGGGTGGCGGCGAAAGCTGCGTGGACCATGACGCGCTCTGAGTTCTAACCACGTTAGAAGGAGCTCTATCACGGTCTCGCGATCGCGCTCCACTTCCGCCAGCGTCCCGGTGCGCATGCTGGCCCGATGCGTCCTGAGAGTGATGCACAGGGCTCTTCCCGCGGCGGCGCCCGGGGGCACCGACGTCGCGGTGTTGCTCATCGCACGCAGCCTGGGAAGGCCGCGGTGCGGGCGCCGGCGGGGGCATCCGGGAGGTCGCCGCTCCGCCCGTAGGCAGCACAGCCCCGTCCCCTGGCCCAGCGGCGTGTGGCTCGTCGTCTTGGGCCCGCACGACGTCGCTCGTCCGGCTCCGCGTGCCAGAGTGTCGTGGATGCTCACGGGCGCCGCCTCTGGCGCCATCCGTGGCCACCCCATCGCCCGCCCGCGCTGGTGTGGACGGGCCTGCTCCAGATGACCCGATCGCTGTCATCCCCTTCTTCTTGGGGGCCATCGTAATGATGAAGTCGAGGCGTCGGCTTCAAAACCAGATTCTCACACCTTGCGCCCCCTGCCTGGCGCGCCAAAGATGTCGGTGGAAACGACACCTATGGGATCACAGGGAATCCCTTCTACGGTTGGCGGGCGCATGGCTGTGGAAAGAGCGGGATTAGAAGATCAACATGGGGGAGTTTATCCAGGTTCAGGCCGCGAGTGACGCGTAATACCCTACTCCTGCTGGTTTGTGTTTATCTCGTGTTCTTGGACTAGCTACAAAGGGTGAAGGCTCCAAAATGTCCGAATCCTCTCTCAGTATGTCGCGAGCCTCCTTTTATAGTAAAAGGGGCTGCCACAGTGGCACACAGGAGGTGGAAAGTTGTACAGTGTACAAGCTTATCACCTGACATCATAGGGCAAAACGCATTAAATGCGCTACTTAGGTGTCCCTCTTGCTTTATCGGGGACGGCAATGAAGCCCGTCCCGTCCGTCGCCACTTCGCCTTGCTCCGACACGCGTCCAGGCCAACGAGGCATGCAGCACCATGTAGGCTGGCAGGCTGCTGAGCTGGTGTGGTGGCAGGGTCTTCACGAAGATCTGCTTGCCACCATGCAGGTGCTTGACTAGTTGGCTTAGGAGCCACGTACTGCCACGTGGGTACTTGCTTAGATGGTGGGTCGGCCGCTGAGCTGGGGCAGCGACGGGGCGGCAAGGCCTTGCCGCGGTCTTGCTGATATTCCCGGCAAGGGTCTTGCCGGGGCCTTGCGTGCGCCCTCAGCAAGAGTCTTGCCAGGGCCTCGTGGGTATCTTCGGCAGGAGCCTTTCCGGGGCCTCGTGGGCATCCTCGGCACGGAGCCTCGCTGTTGTCTTGTTCTCTGATTCCTATCTAGGCTTCGCAGGCCCTTTGTCTTCACAAAGATCTGCATGCCACCATGCAGGCGCCTCCCGAGCCTTGGTTCCAATGTCGTTGATGGTGTTGGCACCCTTAGGCTCAAGGGTGGCGGTCTCGCTGGTGTTGGGCAAGTTGCCCCGGCAAGGCTCTTGCCGGGGCTACGTAAGCTGTCCCGGCAAGGCTCTTGCCGGAGAAAGCCCATGTTGTCCCTTTGCTTCTCGCGCCTCTGGCTTGGCGCTGCTCTGGTGGTCTTGCACTTTTGCTTCCTTCTCCTGCCCCACCAAGTGTGGCCGTAGGCGCGGCTCTAACTGCCCGTGCACAAGTAAAGGGGTACAAAGAGGGGCCCTACTTTTGTACACCGACATTTTGTAGCAGCATGATCATTGTGAACAATCACTTTAGAATCAACAATGTAAGATCTAAATTTGTCACAAGCAAACACCACTTCTAAAAATTCCTTTTCGGTAGTAGCATAATTTCTTTGGGCGCTATCTAGAGTTTTATTAGCATAATGAATAACATTTAATTACTTATCAACTCTTTGTCCTAACAGCACCAACAATAGCATCACACATAATTCCAAAAGGCACGCTCCAATCAGGCGGTTGAACAATAGGTGCAGAAATTAAGGCTTTCTTAAGTGTTTCAAAGGCTTCTACACAATCAACATAAAAAACAAAGGGAACATCCTTTTGTAAAATATTTGTAAGAGGCCTAGAAATTTTAGAGAAGTCTATAATAAATCTCCTATATAAACCAGCATGACCAAGAAAACTACGGATACCTTTAATATCTCTGGGACATGGCATTTTCTCAATTGCATCAACTTTAGCCTTATCCACCTCAATACCTCATTTAGAAATTTTATGTGCCAAGACAATACCTACATTGACCATAAAGTGGCACTTCTCCCAATTCAAGATAATATTAGTTTGCTCGCATCTCTGCAAAACTCGATCAAGGTTGCTTAAGCAATCATCAAAAGAAGTTCCGTAAACGGAAAAATCATCCATGAAAACCTCAACAATCTTTTCACAAAAATCAGAGAATATAGCAGTCATACAGCTTTGAAAGGTAGCAGGTGCATTGCATAAACCAAAAGGCATACGTCTCTAAGCATAAGTTCCAAAAGGACAAGTAAAGGTGGTTTTCTCTTGATCAGGTTGTGAGACATGTATTTGAGAAAAACCAGAATATCAATCGAGAAAACAAAAGTGTGTGTGCTTAGATAATCTTTCTAGCATTTGATCGATGAAAGGCAGAGGGTAATGATCTTTTCTAGTTGCTTTATTTAATTTTCTAAAATCAATTACCATTCTATAGCCAGTGACAATCCTTTGTGGAATAAGTTCATTTTTATCATTAGGAACAATAGTAATACCTCCCTTCTTAGGGACACAATGAACGGGACTTACCCATCTACTATCATCTATGGGATAGATTATACCTGCTTCCAGAAGCTTTGGTATTTCAGTTCTTACCACTTCTTTCATTTTAGGATTTAAACATCGTTGGTGATAAACAACTGGTTTAGCATTAGGCTCCATATTAATCTTGTGCTGACAGAGAGTGGGACTAATGCCCTTAAGATCATCAAGAGTATATCCAATAGCAACACGATGCTTCTTCAGAATTTTCAATAATCTTTCTTCTTCACGTTCTGAAAGGTTGGCACTAAACATAATAGGATATATCTTTTTCTCATCAAGATAACCATATTTCAAAGTGTCTGGCAGTTGTTTTAATTCAAACGCGGGATCACCTTTAGGTGGAGGAGGACCTCCTAGAGTTTCAATAGGCAAATTGTGTTTAAGCAGAGGTCGTTGTTCAAAGAAAATTGTATCTATCTCATTTCTTTTATGCATATGCATATCATTTTCATGGTCTAGCAAATATTGTTCTAGTGGATCAGTGGGAGGCACAACAATAGAAGCAAGACCAATTATTTCATCCTTACTAGGCATTTCTTCCTTAATGTTTTCTACTGAACTTAGAAAAATTAAACTCATGAGACGCATCACCAAAACTAACACCAACGGTTTGTTTCTGACAATCTATTTTAGCATTTACGGTGTTTAAGAAAGGTCTACCAAAGATAATGGGACAAAAGCCATCTTGTGGGGAACCAAGAACTAGAAAATCAGTAGGATATTTTATTTCCCACACAAGACTTCAACATCTCTAACAATCCCAAGTGGTGTGATGGTGTCTCTATTAGCAAGTTTAATAGTAACATCTATGTCTTCTATTTCGGCATGTGCTATATCATTCATAATTTCTTGATATAAGGTAAAAGGAATAGCACTCATGCTAGCGCCTAAGTCACATAAACCATGATTACAGTGATCTCCTATTTTGACTAAGACACAGGCATGCCAACAACAGGTCTATGTTTATCTTTCTCATCGGGTTTAGCAATTCTAGCAGCTTCATTACAAAAGTAAATAACATGCTCATCTATATTTTCTACCAAGAGATCTTTAACCATAGCAACGCTAGGTTCTACTTTGATTTGTTTAGCAAGTTTAGGTGCTCTAATATAACTTTTATTGACCACGGTTGAAACCTTAGCATGTTCCTTTATTCTAACAGGGAAAGGTGGGTCCTCAATATAAGCAGTAGGAACAACTGGATCAACATTATAAATGATAGTTTCATCTTTAGCTATTACCGATTCTTTATTTCCTTATTTAATAGGTGGGTGATATTTAAACCACTTCTCCTTAGGGAGATCAACATGAGTAGCAAATGATTCACAAAAAGAGGCTACTATCTCAGAGTCAAGTCCATATTTAGTGCTAAACTTTTGAAAAGCATCGGTATTCATAAAATATTTAACACAATCATACTTAAGCTTAATACCTGATTCTTTACCTTCATCGAGTTCCCAATCTTCGGAGTTGCCTTTAATTCTTTCTAAAAGATCCCACCTGAAGTACAACAAGTATCGAGCATTGATTGATCATCACGAGAAAGCCAAGCATAAAAATTCTGAATGATAATCTCTCTTGATAGCTCATTATTGGGGCATGAATATAAGATTGACTTAAGTCTCCCCCAAGCTAGAGCGATACTTTCTCCTTCACGAGGCCAAAATATATATATATAATTCTGATCACGATGAACTAGATGCATAGGATAATTTTTTTGGTGAAATTCCAATTTCCATCGATTCCAATTCCAAGATCCAATATCATCGCATAGCCTATACCATGCCAATGCTTTTCCCTTCAAAGATAAAGGGAAAACCTTCTTCTTAGCTTCATCTCCGGGTAAACCTGGAAACTTAAATAATCCACAAATTTCATCCACATATATCAAGTGCATATCAGGATGTTCGGTTCCACCTCTTGCATAAGGATTAGCTAGCCGTTGTTCTATCATACCCGAAGGAATTTCATAACCAGTATTTTCAATAGGTGCAGTAGGTAGAAGGGAAACTAATTGTGGTTCCGGTCGAGGTGAAGATACCCCGAACAAACACCTCACAGGATTGTTCTCCATAGTAACAAGTGACAATAAATTTCAAAACGTAGTAACAATTTTTCCTTACCGATTTCCACTTACCAAGAGCGCTTCACTCCCCGGCAACGGTGCGAGAAAAGATCCTTCATGACCCACAAGTATAGGGGATTGATAAATCTCCAATGTACGTATAATTTTTTATTGTTCCATGCTGTTATATTATCAATCTTGGATGTTTTATAATCATTTTATAGTCACTTAATATCATTTTTTGGTACTAACCTATTGACATAGTGCCAAGTGTCAGTTGTTGTTTTCTGCATGTTTTTTACATCGCAGGAAATCAATACCAAACGCAGTCCAAATGAAACGAAACTTCACAGAGAATATTTTTGGACCAAAAGACACCTAATGGGCCAAGGCTGCGCCTGGGGTGCTCCGAGGGGAGCATAACCCACCAGGGCGCGCCAAGAGGTGCCTGGTAGTGGGTTCGATCTTACGGTGCTCAATCCCAGTGACAGAAAGGGAAACGACACAGATGTATCGTTGCTACTATGGATAAAAAGAAGAGAAGTATATCTACCGTCATATAGATAAACGGATCTTGTCTACATCATGTCATCGTTCTTATTGCATTACTCCGTTTCTCCATGAACTTAATACACTAGATGCATCTTGGATAGCGGCCGATGTGTGGAGTAATAGTAGTATATGCAGGCAGGAGTCGGTCTACTAACCTTGGACGTGATGCCTATATAATGATCATTGTCTGGATATCGTCATGATTATTTGAAGTTCTATCAATTGCCCAACAGCAATTTGTTTACCCACTATTTGCTATTTTTCTCGAGAGAAGCCACTAGTGAAACCTACGGCCCCTGGGTCTCTTTCTCATATTATTTGGCTTTGTGATCTACTTTTCCTTTGCTTTTATTTTCAGATCTATTAAACCAAAAATACAAAAATACTTTGCTTCTTTTTATTCTTATTTGTTTTATTTGGCGTTCGATCTATCAATCTACTACAATTTTACTCACGTCCGTTTGCCTATCTTGAGGCGCCGCTACCCGAAAGGGATTGACAACCCCTTTTACACGTCGGGTTGCGAGTAGTTGTTATTTGTGTGCAGGGGCTGTTTACGTTGTGTTGCTTGGTTCTCCTACTGGTTCGATAAGCTTGGTTTCGTCACTGAGGGAAATACCTACCGCTGATGTGCTGCATCATCCCTTCCTCTTTGGGGAAATACCGACGTAGCTTCTAGCCGCCATCAAAAGGAATTTCTGGCGCTGTTGCCGGGGAGGATCACGTCAAGATAGTCTCCCAGCCACGTGCCAATTTCTGGCGCCGTTGCCGGGGAGGATCTTCAACATATACCAGGTTCCTAATCACGAATCTCATCTCCTCGCAATTTACATTATTTTCCATTTGCCTCTCGTTTTCCTCTCCCCAACTTCACAAAAATTTGCCGCTTTATTCGCCCCTCTTTTTCGTTCGCCGTTTTCTTTTCGGACCTGTTTTTGAGTGCAAGCTTGTTGTGTAGTCATCATGACTCAAGAGAACACCAAGTTATGTGATTTCTCAAATACCAACAACAAGGATTTTATTGGCACTCCGATTGCTCCTCCCGCCACTAGTGCGGAGTCTTGTGATATTAATACTGCTTTGCTGAATCTTGTTCTGAAAGATCAATTTTCCGGTACTCCTAATGAGGATGCCGCGTCCCATCTTAATACCTTCGTGTAATTATGCGATATGCAAAAGAAAAAAGATGTGGACAATGATGTTGTCAGGATGAAGTTATTTCCGTTTTCTTTGCGTCATTCTGCAAAAATTTGGTTTTCTTCTTTCCCTCGCAATAGTATCGATTCTTGGAATAAGTGCAAAGATGGTTTTATCACTAAGTATTTTCCGCGCGCAAAAATTATTTCCCTTAGAACCCAGATCATGAATTTCAAGCAACTTCAACATGAGCATGTTGCACAATCTTGCGAAAGGATGAAAATGATGCTAAGGAATTGCCCAACTCATGGGTTAAATCTTTGGATGATCATACAAAAAATTTATGCGGGATTGAATTTTGTTTCTCGTAATCTTCTAGATTCCGCCGTGGGTGGTACTTTTATGGAAATTACTTTGGGTGGAGCCACCAAATTTCTTGATAATATCATGGAAAATTATTCGCAATGGCATACCGAAAGAGCTCCTACTTGTAAAAAAGTTAATTCAGTTGAAGAAATTTCTTCTTTGAGTGAAAAAGTTGATGTTATGATGAAAGCTTTAGAAGAAAAATTGGAATTAGAAGCACCAATTCCTAGAAAATTTCCTGATGAATGGGAACCTACTATCAAAGTCAAGATTAAAAATTATGAGTGTTTTGCTTTGTGTGACTTGGGTGCTAGTGTTTCTACAATTCCGAAATCTTTATGTGATGGGCTTGGTCTTACCGATCTTGAAGAATGCTCTTTAAATTTGCACTTGGCGGATTCTACTATTAAAAAGCCTATGGGAAGAATTAATGATGTTCTTATTCTTGCAAATAGGAATTATGTGCCCATAGATTTTATTGTTCTTAATATTGATTGCAATCCGCCTTGTCCAATTATTCTTGGTAGACCGTTTTTACGCACTATTGGTGTCGTGATTGATATGAAAGAAGGCGATACTAAGTTCCAATTTCCTTTCAGGAAAGGTATGGAACACTTTCCTAGAACAAGAATTAGGCCACCCTATGAATCAATCATGAGGGCATCTTATGGATCTCCAAACAAAGATGACAAAACTTAGATCCTTACTTTATGCCTAGCTAAGGGCGTAAAACTATAGCGCTTGTTGGGAGGCAACCCAATGAATAAAATTCATTTTTGCTTTTTGCTTTATATTCTTGAGTGTTTGCACAATTATGCTACTGTTATGATTGTGTTTTTTTGTGTGTTTTAATTAGTGTTTTTGCCAAGTAGAACCTATAGGATCTTCTTGGGTGATAGTTGTTTGATCTTGCTGGAAAAAAAAGAAACTTTTGTGCTCACGAAAACAATTCTTATTTTTTACCAGAGCATGATAAAATACCAATTCTTTTTGCTGAAGATTAACATACAAATTTCTCAGGCCGTCCTATTTTTTCAGAATTTTTGGACTTTCAGAAGTATTCGAACAATTCAGATTACTACAGACTGATCTGTTTTTGACAGATTCTGTTTTCTTTGCGTTGTGTGCTTGTTTTGATGGCTCTATGCTTTTCTTTGATGAGTTTTTGCCATAGAAAAGTTGGAATACAGTAGATATAATGGAAAAACAAAATATTAATAGGTTGCAACAGTACTTATAGTAGTGATTTATTTTCTTATACTAACGGATCTCACGAAGGTTTTGTTGAGTTTTGTGTGATTGAAGTTTTCAAGTTTTGGGTTATCTTACGATGGATGAAGGAATAAGGAGTAAGAAGAGCCTAAGCTTGGGGATGCCCCAGCATCCCAATCTATTATCCAAAAGAGAGCAAGCAGCTAAGCTTGGGGATGCTCCGAGTGGCATCCCCTCTTTCTTCTAACGACCATCGGTATTTTACTTAAAGCTATATTTTTATTCGTGACATACTATGTGTTTTGCTTGGAGCGTCTTTATGATATGAGTCTTTGCTTGTTCTATTTTGTGTTTTAAGTCTTGAATCCTTGCTGGACACACCTATTTGAGAGAGCCAAAATTATGACATGACTTGTTAGAATTGCTCTCTATGCTTCACTTAAATCTTTTATGAGCTATGGACTTGCTCTAGTGCTTCACTTATATCTCTCTGAGCACGGTGTGCTTTAATATTTTCTGTGCTTTAATATTCTTGAAGAAATGCTCTCTTGCTTCACTTAGATTTATTTGAGAGTTAGTAAAATTTTGAAGAAATTCTCTCTTGCTTCACTTCAATTAATTTGAGAGTAAGAAAATTTATGCTCATGATCTTCACTTATATTTGTTTGAGCTTATGAAAAGCAACATATGAAAATTAGTTCCAAAGTGATAGATATCCAAGATGGATATAATAAAAACTTTCATGAAGATCATTGGACAAAATAAACTTGATTCTTAGTAATAGTTTTGAGATATGATGATGTGGTATGTGAGTTATGTTGATGGGTAATTATGCTTTAGTAAGAATATTGGTGTTAAGGTTTGTGATTCCCTATGCAAGCACGAAAGTCAATAATATTTGGTGTTAATTATGCTTAATGCTCGCTTATGAGATTATTTGTTTCTCGGTTGGTCGCTTCTCAATCTTTTGCTAGCCTTCATTTTGCACTAAGTATGATCAGTACTTGTGCATCCAAAAACCTTTAAACCAGTCTTGCCACATGATTCCACTATATCTACCTATATGTGGTATTCTTTTGCCGTTCTAAGCAAATTTGTATGTGGCATCTCTAATTTTCAAAATAAACTTCTCTTTTGTGTGTTCGTACTGCTCGCGGAGCGGTGAGGGGTGGCTAATATTTTCCATGCTAGATGTGTTATTCTTACGATGAGTGTTTATTCACTTGTCATTGCACGAGAGTAAGGCAAAGGTATTAGGGATGCCCAGCCCCGAAATGAAAAATGAATTTACTTTATGTTGTCAAATAATAAATTCCTTGGAAAGTGTTGGTATGGAGGGCAACAGTGGATACGGCTAGCCATGGAAAGTGAAAGTGTGGTTGAAAAAGGAATAAACCTTATTTTCTGTTCGGGAACCGCCTATGATATATCTAGCATGGAAAGTGTTGGGAACTCTAAGTCGTTTTCGTTGGTGAGAAAGACAAACCTCCCAAAATGTTTTTATCTCTAAGTTTTTTGCTTTGAGCTCTGGCACCTAAAAAATCCCTACTTCCCTCCGCGAAGGGCCTTTCTTTTACTTTATATAATTTTTATTTTCAATTTGAGTCTCCATCTTCTCTTATAAAAGCACCAACTAGGAGGCACTATGATCGTACTTGATTATTAGGTGTAGTTAATATGCGAGCGTGTTTCATGAATGGATCAATGGTTGAGCATGATGGGCTAGGGATAACTTATTTTAGCGTTGATATTTTGAACGACATGGTTGCTTGTTGATATGATTGAGTATTTAAATTATCATGTCAAAACTAGACTATTGCTTTGAATCACATAAAAGTCCAAATGTCCATGCTATAAAGAAAAGAATATGATATGAAATGTTAGGAAGCATTCCACATCAAAAATTCTGTTTTTATCACTTACCTACTCGAGGACGAGTAGGAGTTAAGCTTGGGGATGCTGATACGTCTCCAACCTATCTATAATTTTTTATTGTTCCATGATGTTATATTATCAATCTTGGATGCTTTATAATCATTTTATAGTCATTTTATATCAGTTTTTGGTACAAACTGATACGTCTCCAATGTATCTATAATTTTTTATTGTTCCATGTTATTTATTTATAAATCTTGGATGTTTAATAATCTTTTTATAGTCATTTTGCATCATTTTTTAGTACTAACCAATTGACATAGTGCCAAGTGCCAGTTGCTATTTTTAGATTGCAGAAAATAAATACCAGACGGAGTCCAAATGCCACAAAACTCCTCAATGATTTTTTATGGGCCAGAAGGAAGGCAATGGGCCCTGGTTGCACCTAGGGGTGCCCCGAGGGTGGCACAACCCACCAGGGCACGCCAGGAGGCCCAAGCGCGCCCTGGTGGGTTGTGCCCACCTCGAGTGCCCCCCGGGCGCCTCTTTGCTCTATAAATACCACAATATTCCAGAAACCCTAGGGGAGTCGTCGAAATATTCATCCTGCCGCCGCAGAGTCCAGAACCACCAGATCCAATCTAGACACCATCACGGAGGGGCTCACCACTTCCATTGGTGCCTCTCCGATGATGAGTGAGTAGTTCTTTGTAGACCTTCGGGTCCGTAGTTAGTAGCTAGATGGCTTTCTCTCTCTCTGAATTCTCAATACAATGGTCTCTTGGAGATCCATATGATGTAGCTCTTTTGCGGTGTGTTTGTGGGGATCTGATGAACTTAGAGTTTATGATCAGTTATATCTATTTATATCCATGAAAGTTATTTGAGTTTGTTTGATCTCTTATATGCATGATCTCTTATAGCATCGTATTTATTCTTCGATATTTGGGTTTCATTTGGCCAACTTGATCTATTTATCTTCCAATGGGAAGAGGTGCCCGGTAGTGGGTTCGATCTTACGGTGCTCGATCCCAGTCACAGAAAGGGAAACGACACGTATGTATCGTTGCTACTAAGGATGAAAAGACAAGATATATATCTACCGCCATATAGATAAACGGATCTTGTCTACATCATGTCATCGTTCTTATTGCATTACTCCGTTTTTTCATGAACTTAATACACTAGATGCATGCTGGATAGCAGTCGATGTGTGGAGTAATAGTAGTAGATGCAGGCAGGAGTCGGTCTACTAATCTTGGACGTGATGCCTATGTAATGATCATTGTCTGGATATCATCATAATTATTTGAAGTTCTATCAATTGCCCAACAGTAATTTGTTTACCCATCGTTTGCTATTTTTCTCGAGAGAAGCCACTAGTGAAACATACGGCCCCCGGGTCTTCTTTCTCATATATTTGCCTTGCGATCTACTTTTCCTTTGCATTTTTATTCAGATCTATTAAACCAACAAAATAAAAAAATACCTTGCTGCGTTTTATCTTTATTTATTTTATTTGGCGTTCGATCTATCAAGCTCCTACAATTTACCTCACGTCCGCTTGCCTATCTTGAGGCGTCGTACCCCGGAAGGGATTGACAACCCCTTTAACTCGTCGGGTTACGAGGTGTTATTGTTTGTGTGCAGGTGATGTTTACGTTGTGTTGCTTGGTTCTCCTACTGGTTCGATACCTTCGTTTCATAAGTGATGGAAATACCTACCTACCTCTCCTGGGAAATACGGACGTAGTTGCAGCTACCATCACTAACCTATTGACATAGTGTCAAGTGCCAGTTACTGTTTTCTGCATTGTTTTTACATTGCAGGAACTCAATACCAAACGGAGTCCAAATGCAACGAAACTTCACGGAGATTTTTTTGGACCAGAAGACACCTAATGGGCCAAGGCTGCACCTGGGGGTGCTTCGAGGGGAGCACAACCCACCAGGGCACGCCAAGAGGCCCAAGCGCGCCCTGGTGGGTTGTGCCCACCTCGGGTGCCCCCTGAACCACCTCTTTGCTCTATAAATACCCAAATATTCTAGAAACCCTAGGGGAGTTGACGAAAATCAATTCTAGCCGCCGCAGAGTCCAGAACCACCAGATCCAATCTAGACACCATCACGGAGGAGTTCACCACTTCCATTGATGCATCTCCGATGATGCGTGAGTAGTTCTTTGTAGACCTTCGGGTCCGTACTTAGTAGCTAGATGGCTTTCTCTCTCTCGCTGAATTCTCAATACAATGGTCTCTTTGGAGATCCATATGATGTAACTCTTTTTGCGGTGTGTTTGTTGGGATCCAATGAACTTTGAGTTTATGATCAAATCTATCTTTTCATATCCATGAAAGTTATTTGAGTTTCTTTGATCTCTTATATGCATGATTGCTTATAGCCTCGTATTTATTCTCCGATATTTGGGTTTTGTTTGGCCAACTTGATCTATTTATCTTGCAAAGAGAAGAGGTGCTTTGTAGTGGGTTCGATCTTACGATGCTTGATCCCAGTGACAGAAGGGGAACCGACACATATGTATCGTTGCTACTAAGGATAAAACGATGGGGTCTATCTCTACATAGATAGATCTTATCTCCATCATGTCATCGTTCTTATTGCATTAGTCTGTTTCTCCATCAACTTAATACACTAGATGCATGCTAGATAGCAGTTGATGTGTGGAGTAATAGTAGTAGATGCAGGCAGGAGTCGGTCTACTAATCTTGGACCTGATGCCTATATAATGATCATTGCCTGGAATCATGATGATTATTTGAAGTTCTATCAATTGCCCAACAGTAATTTGTTTACCTACTGTTTGCTATTTTTCTCGAGAGAAGCCACTAGTGAAACCTACGGCCCCCAGGTCTCTTTCTCATATTATTTGCCTTTGCGATCTACTTTTCCTTTGCTTTTATTTTCAGATCTATTAAACAAAAAATAAAAAATACCTTGCTGCATTTTATTCTTATTTATTTTATTTGGCGTTCGATCTATCAATCTACTACAATTTTTACTCCACGTCTGTTTGCCTATCTTGAGGCGCCGCTACCCGAAAGGGATTGACAACCCCTTTTACACGTCGGTTGCGAGTAGTTGTTATTTGTGTGCAGGGGCTGTTTACGTTGTCTTGCTTGGTTCTCCTTCTGGTTCGATAACCTTGGTTTCATCACTAAGGGAAATACCTACCGTTGCTATGATGCATCATCCCTTCCTCTTTGGGGAAATACCGACGTAGCTTCTAGCCGCCATCAGGGATCAATCATGGTCCTTCCGATAAATAAGAGTGTTGAACCCAACGAGGAGTGGAAGGAAATGACAAGTGGTTTTCAGCAAGGTATTCTCTGCGAGCACTGAAATTGTAAGTAACGAGTAGTTTGATAGCAAGATAATTTGTAACGAGCAAGTAACGGTAACGACAAATAATATGCAGCAAGGTATCCCAATCCTTTTGTGGCAAAGGACATGCCAAAACGGTCTCTTATGATAAGCAAAGCGTTCTTGAGGGTACATGGGAATTTCATCTAGTCACTTTCATCATGTTGGTTTGATTTCTGTTTGCTACTTTGATAATTTGATATGTGGGTGGACCGGTGCTTAGGTGTTGTTCTTAGTTGAACAAACCTCCTACTTATGATTAATCCCCTCGCAAGCATCTGCAACTACGAGAAAAGTGTTAAGATAAAATCTACCCATAGCATTAAACTTTTGGATCCAAGTCAGTCCCTTATGAAGTAGCGGATAAACTAGGGCTTAAGCTTCTGTCACTCTCGCAACCCATCATCTAATAACTACTCCACAATGCATTCCCTTAGGCGCAATATGGTGAAGTTCCATGTAGTCGACGTTCACATGACACCACTAAGGGAATCACAACATACATAATATCAAAATATAGAACACATATCAAGTTCACATGATTACTTGCAACAAGATTTCTCCCATGACCTCAAGAACAAAAGTAACTACTCACAATAATCATGCTCAAAATTAGAGGAGTATTAAATAGCATAATGGATCTGAACATGTAATCTTCCACCAAATAAACCATATAGTAATCAACTACAAGATGTAATCAACACTACTAGTCACCCACAAGCACCAATCTAAGGTTCCAGTACAAAGATTGAACACAAGAGATGAACTAGGGTTTGAGAGGAGATGGTGCTATTGGAGATGTTGATGGAGATTGCCCTCTCCAAGATGGCAGAGTTGTCGGTGATGATGATGACGATGATTTCCCCCTCCAGGAGGGAAGTTCCCCCGGCGGAATCGCGCCACCAGAGGGCAAAAGTGCTACTGCCCAAGTTCCGCCCTGAGACAGCGGTGCTTCGTCCCGAAAGTCCTCCCTTATTTTTTTGTAGGTCAAAATGACTTATATACCAGAAGAGGGGCACCGGAGCTGGGCCGAGGAGGGCACAACCCACCAAGGCACGCCTGGGCTCCCTGGCATGCTCAGGTGGGTTGTGCCCACCTGGTGGGCCCCCTTTGGTAGTTATTTGCTCCAATAATTCTTAAATATTCCATAAAAATTCTCCATGAAGTTTTAGCTCATTTGGAGTTGTGCGGAATAATTGGCCTGACGTAGCTTTTTCAGGTCTAGAATTCTAGCTGCTGGTATTCTCCCTATTTGTGTGCACCTTGCATATTATGAGAGAAAAGGCATTAGAATTACTCCAAAAAGCATTATTATGCATAAAAACATCATAAATAATAGTAGGAAAACATGATGCAAAATGGATGTATCAGTGAATGCAGCTGTCTCTAATGCATAACCCCAAAATGATAGTGAATCGGTAAGAGACATCATAGAACCCACCATATCCAATAAAGTGCGGTTACCACATTTGGACACACCATTACATTGTGGTGTTCCAAGTGGCATGAGTTGTGAAACAATTCCACATTGTTTTAAATGAAGACAAACTCGTAACTCAAATATTCGCCTTCACGATAAATCATAGAAACTTTATTTTCTTGTTATGATGATTCTCCACTTCAATCTGAAATTCTTTGAACTTTTCAAATGTTTCATACTTGTGTTTCATCAAGTAGATATAACCATACCTACTCAAATCATCTGTGAAGGTCAGAAAATAACGATACCTGCTACGTGCCTCAACACTCATCGGACCGCATACATCGGTATGTGTTATTTCCAATAAGTTATTATCTCGCTCCATTGTTCCGGAGAACGAAGTTTTAGTCATCTTGACCATGAGGCATGGTTCGCGAGTATCAAAATATTCATAATCAAGTGATTCCCAAAGTCCATTCGCGTGGAGTTTCTTTATGCGCTTTACACCAATATGACCTAAACGGCAGTGCCACAAGTATGTTGCACTATCATTATCAACTTTGCATCTTTTGGCATAAATATTATGAATATCTACGATCAAGATTCAACAAGAATACACCATTCATCAAGGGTGCATGACCATAAAAGATATTACTCATATAAATAGAACAACCATTATTCTCTGATTTAAATGAATAACCGTCTCACAATAAACAAGATCCACATATAATGTTCATGCTCAACGCGGGCACCAAATAACAATTATTGAGGTCTAAAACTAATCCCGAAGTTAGATGTAGAGGTAGTGTGCCAACGGCAATCACATCGACCTTGGACCATTCCCGGCGCGCATCGTGACCTCGTCCTTAGCCAATCTTCGTTTATTCTGTAGCTCCTGTTTCGAGTTACAAATATGAGCAACCAAACCAATATCAAATACCCAGGCGCTACTACAAGCATTATTAAGTTACACATCAATAACATGTATATAAAATATACCTTTGTTCACTTTGCCATCCTTCTTATCTGTCAAGTATTTGGGGCAATTCTGCTTCTAGTGACCATTCCCATTGCAGTAGAAGCACTCAGTTTCCGGCTTGGGTCCAGCTTTGGGCTCCTTCCTGGGAGTGGCAACTTGCTTGCCATTCTTCTTGAAGTTCCCTTTCTTTCCCTTGCCCTTTTTCTTGAAACTAGTGATCTTGTTAACCATCAACACTTGATGCTCCTTCTTGATTTATACCTCCACGGCCTTAAGCATTGCGGAGAGCTCAGGAATTGTTTTATTCATCACTTGCATATTATAGTTCATCACGTAGCCTTTGTAGCTTGGTGGCAGTGATGGAAGAACTCTGTCAATAACACTATCAACTGGAAGATCAACTCCCAGCTGAGTCAAGTGGTTATGATACCTAGAAATTTTGAGTATATGTTCACTCACAGAACTATTCTCCTCAATCTTGCAGCTATAGAACTTGTTGGAGACTTCATATCTCTCAACCCAGGCATTTACTTGAAATATTAGCTTCAACTCTTGGAACATCTCATATGCTCCATGAAGTTCAAAATGTCCTTGAAGTCCCGGCTCTAAGCCGTAAAGCATGGCACACTGAACTATCGAGTAGTCATCAGATCGAGCCTGCCAGACATTCATAACATCTGCAGCAGGTCTGTCACCTAGCGGTGCATCAAGGACATAATTCTTTTGTGCAGCAATGAGGATAATCCTCAAGTTACAGACCCAGTCCGTGTAGTTTCTATCATCATCTTTCAACTTAGCTTTCTCTAGGAACGCATTAAAATTCAGGGGAACGGTAGCTCGGGCCATTGATCTACAACATAGATATGCAAAACTATAAGACTAAGTTCATGATAAATTAAGTTCAATTAATCAGATTACTAATGAAATCCCACATAAATAAACATCCCTCAAGTTATCTAAGTGATACATGATCCAAATCAACTAACCCATGTCCGATCATCACGTGTGATGGGGTAGTCATCAATGGTGAACATCTCTATGTTGATCATATCTACTATATGACTCATGTTCGACCTTTCAGTCTCCAGTGTTTCGAGACCATGTCTGTACAAGCTAGGCTCGTCAAGTTTAACCTAAGTATTATGCATGTGCAATACTGCCTTACACCTGTTGTATGTGAACATAGAGTCTATCACACCCGATCATCACGAGGTGCTTCAAAACGACAAACTTTGGAAACGGTGCATACTCGGGGAGAACACTTTTATCTTGAAATTTAGTGAAGGGATCATCTTATAGTGCTACCGCCGTTCTAAGCAAAATAAGATGCATAAAGGATAAACATCACATGCAATCAAAATATGTGACATGATATGGCCATCATCATCTTGTGCTTTTGATCTCCATCTCAAAAGCATCGTCATGATCTCCGTCGTCACCGGCTCGACACCTTGCCCTCCATCGTTGCATCGGGGTCGTCTCGCCAACTATTGCTTCTACAACTATTACTAACGCATAGCAATAAAGTAAAGCAATTACATGGCGCTTGCATTTCATACAATAATTAAGAGACAACCCTAAGGCTCCTGCCGGTTGTCGATATTACAGAACATGATCATATCATACATCAACATATATCACATCACAACATGCCCTGCAAAAACAAGTTAGACATCCTCTACTTTGTTGTTGCAAGTTTTACCTGGCTGCTACGGGCTTCTAGCAAGAACCGTTCTTAACTATGCAAAAACCACAATGGTTATTATCAAGTTTGCTGTTTTAACCTTCTTCAAGGACCGGCCATAGTCAAATTCGATTCAACTAAAGTAGGATAAACAGGAACCCGCCAGCCACCTTTATGTAAAACTAGTTGCATGTCAGTCGGTGGAACCGGTCTCATGTGCGTGGACATGTAAGGCTGGTCTGGCCGCTTCATCCCACAATACTGCCGAATCAAAATAAGACGTTGGTGGTAAGCAGAATGACTATCACCGCCCACAACTCTTTGTGTTCTACTTGTGCATATCATCTACGCATAGACCTGGCTCAGATGCTACTGTTGGGTTGCATGGAAAACAAAAAAAAATCTACGCACACGCAAGATATATCCATGGAGATGCATAGCAACGAGAGGGGAGAGTGTGTCTACATTCCCTCGTAGACCGTAAGCGGAAGCGTTTAGTAACACGGTTAATGTAGTCGAACTTCTCCGCGATACAATCGATCGAGTACCGAACGTACGACACCTCCGCGTTCAGCACATGTTCAGCTCGGTGATGTCATCGCCTTCTTGATCTAGTAAGACGGCGAAGTAGTGGATGAGTTCCGACAGCACGACGGCGTGGTGACAGTGATGGTGAATCTATCACCACAGGGCTTCGCCTAAGCACTACGAAAATATGACCGAGGGACTAAACTATGGAAGGGGCGTTGCACACGGCTAAGCAATTGTCGTGGTTATGTGTGGCGCCCCCCTCCCACATATATATAGGTGGGGGAGAGAGGAGGAAGCCTGGAGGCGCCCCAAGTGGGGCCTAATCCCACTTGGGGTCCTGCCCTAAGCCGCGCCCCCACTGCCATGCATAAGTGCGGGAGGAAGGCAGGGGAGGGTGGCGCCCCCCCCCCTTTCCTTTCTCGCATGAGGAGGGAAAGGCAGGAGGGGCCACCCCTCCCCTTTTCATCCCCTAGGGCCGGCCAGCCAGGGAAGGGGTGCACCAGCCCCCTTGTGGGCTGGTCTGTCCCCCCTTGGCCCATTAGGCCCATACACCTACCGGGGGTGTCCGGAACCCCTTCCGGTGACCCGATGACTACCCGGTGCACTTTGAAACTCTTCCGGGGTCCGAATATCATCGCCCTATATATCAATCTTTACCTCCGGACCATTCTGGAGCTCCTCGTCATGTCTGTGGTCTCATCCGGGACTCCGAACAACATTCGGCCACCAAATCCATATAACTCATATAACACTATATCATCAACGAACGTTAAGCGTGCAGACCCTATGGGTCCGAGAACTATGTAGACATGACTGAGACACCTCTCCGGTCAATAACCAATAGTGGAACCTGGATGCCCATATCGGCTCCTACATATTCTACGAAGATCTTTATTGGTCGAACCTTATGGCAACATACGTAATTCCTTTTGTCCATCGGTATGTTACTTGCCTGAGATTCGATCGTCGGTATCTTCATACCTAGTTCAATCTCGTTACCGGCAAGTCTCTTTACTCGTTCCATAATAAATCATCTTGCAACTAACTCATTAGTCACTTTTCTTGCAAGGCTTCTTATGATGTGTATTACCGAGAGGGACTAGAGATACCTTTCCGATACTCGGAGTGACAAATCCTAATCTCGACCTATGCCAACTCAACAAACACCTTCGAAGATACCTGTAGAGCATCTTTATGATCACCCAGTTACGTTGTGACGTTTGATAGCACGTAAGGTATTCCTGCGGTATTCGGGAGTTGCATAATCTCATAGTCGAAGGAATATGTATTTGACATTAAGAAAGCAATAGTAATAAATTGAATGATCAATATTCTAAGCTAACGGATGGGTCTTGTCCATCACATCATTCTCCTAATGATGTGATCACGTTATCAAATGACAACACATGTCTATGGTTAGGAAACCATAACCATCTTTGGTCAACGAGCTAGTCTAGTAGAGGCTTAGTAGGGACACGGTATTTGTTTATGTATTCACACATGTATTTAAGTGTCCGATCAATAAAACTCTAGCATGAATAATAAACCTTTATCATGAATAAGGAAATATAAAATAACAACTTTATTATTTCCTCTAGGGCATATTTCTTCAGAAACAAGACCTAATACGAGAACACAAGTAGGGGCCGGATGTGGACGGATTCCTAAACATCCCCTGAGTACAAGGAAGTCGGCTGATCAGTGGGCATGGCAAAATGAGAGAAGTGGAATTTGTACAGTTCGTTCAGCTTATAGAATGCTCATTGAGACCAAAGCGAGAAGGGAGGACTGGCTGGAACAGAGACTGGCACCATCAAATACGACTGTAGTTAAGAAGGAACGGACTGATATACGGAAAATCAACATCCCGAGCAAGATTAAGAATTTTTGTGGAGGTTGGTGAGAAACTCAATTCTGACAGAAGATGTCTGAGCCCATAGAAACATGTCAGAAATTAGTGTTTTCCCTATATGTAAGGCAGCTGAGGACAACTGGAGGCCTGCCTTAATTGGTTGTAATATGTCTAAGTGCATTTGGTCACTGCTTGACGAGGACCTAGTTGATGTCATGTTATCATGCAGATCTCTGGATGCTAGGATCTGGCTCTTGCAAATGAAAGATTCAATGAAGGAAATTTAGTTCATTACTCTGCTCGTTATGCTCTGCTCAGTGTGGTGGGTGTTGGTGTCAAAACCGGCAGATCTCGGGTAGGGGGTCCCGAACTGTGCGGCTAAGGTCGATGGTTGCAGGAGACGGGGGACACGATGTTTACCCAGGTTCGGGCCCTCTCTATTGATTGATCTTCCTGCTTGATTGATCTTGATGAATATGAGTATTACAAGAGTTGATCTACCATGAGATCGTAATGGCTAAACCCTAGAAGTCTAGCCTGTATGACTATGGTAATCAGTATCCCCTATCCGGACTATGCCCTCAGGTTTATATAGACACCGGAGGGATCTAGGGTTACACAGAGTCGGTTACATAAGAAGGAATCTTCATAGTTGGCCGCCAAGCTTGCCTCCCATGCCAAGGAGAGCCCAATCCGGACACGGGTGCAGTCTTCGGCCTTCGTGTCTTCACAGCCCATCAGTCCGGCCCATAGATAACAGGTCGGACGGCCGAGGACCCCTTAGTCCAGGACTCCCCCAGTGGGTACGAAGGAAGGCTATTCACGAACTTATCTTTTAGTCCCCGATGGACACAATAACTTTTTGTTCAGAATTTCAGAAATCACCTATCCCTGATTCTGAAGAAGAAGGCAAAAGTGGAACCTACAGTGACGAACAGGGGGAAGAGAAAGTGGACACCACCTGTAATAGGCTATCACAAGCTCCATGTAGATGCAGCAGTTCATTTGGGCGATGCAAAGGTAGCACTGGAAACTATTTGCTGCGACCATGAAGGGAGGTTCATGGGTTCCTCAGTGGTGGTAATGCAAGATATGACCGGCCTAGAAATCCTTGAGGGGCTGGCGGCGAGAGATGCACTAGCTCTAGCAGGTGAATTGCATATAGGGAGAGTTCATGTCGTCACTGACTGTAAAGCTACTGTCAACCATTTACAGTCAGAGTATATGGGACCTAGCGCTGTGGTTATCAGCGACATAAAAGGTTGATTTAAGGTCCTTTGATGTTGCCATTGTGGAGCATGAGATGAGAGACTTAAATTTTGAAGCTCATAGCTTAGCAAAAGTTGCACTTTCTTTAGATACGCCACATGTGGCTAGTCAATCCCCTTAATATTGCTTGTATCCCTGAAACTGTTCTGCTTTAATAAATGAGAGAATTCCTTATTTGGCCCTTTATTAAAATTCGCTTCCCTATTTGGCCCAAAGAAATCTTTTCTTCCCAATTTGATACTAGAAGTAAAATTTGTTCCTTATTTGACTTTTTCATCTATTTTACTCACTGATGGTGTTACATCAGACAGGAGAAGACCGTTTTGCCCTTATGTTGGAAAAACATTAAAAAACTGTTTGGGCCGATATAAATAGAAACTAGAGAAAATAATACATGAGCGATATATTAGCTTAGGTCCCGACTATCGCTGCTTGTGCAAGTGCTGCATGGGGAGACCTTGGTGGCCGATGTTTTTGGCTAACATACGAAGATACGAGCAAGGACACGAAGCAACACACAAGTCGAGGTGTTGACACCAGATTTTGGCATGGTACGAAATGCAATTAAGATGGTCTCAAATGTAGAAGTGATCTACATAGAAAAGTTCTGTATTGTCAACATAAAAATCTTTGAAGTTTGGGCCATGGCGATCCGATCGCATCTCGAAGGCCGAAGTTGAAGGAAATATGCCCTAGAGGCAATAATAAATTTGTTATTTATATCTCCTTATTTCATGATAAATGTTTATTATTGCTACCTCTTGAGCACTGCGTTGGTTTTTCCCTTGAAGCGGAAAGGGTGATGCAGCAAAGTAGCATAAGTATTTCCCTCAGTTTTTGAGAACCAAGGTATCAATCCAGTAGGAGACCACACACAAGTCGCCTCGTACCTACACAAACAAATAAGAACCTTGCAACCAACGCGATAAAGGGGTTGTCAATCCCTTCACGGCCACTTGCAAAAGTGAGATCTGATAGAGATAATAAGATAAATATTTTTGGTATTTTTATGATATAGATTTAAAGAAAAGATTGCAAAATAAAATAGATTGGAAACTTATATGATGGAAAATGGACCCAGGGGCCATAGGTTTCACTAGTGGCTTCTCTCAAGATAGCATAAGTATTACGGTGGGTGAACAAATTGTTGTCGAGCAATTGATAGAAAAGTGCATAGTTATGAGAATATCTAGGCATGATCATGTATATAGGCATCACGTCCGCAACAAGTAGACCGAAACGATTCTGCATCTACTACTATTACTCCACACATCGACCGCTATCCAGCATGCATCTAGAGTATTAAGTTCATAAGAACAGAGTAACGCATTAGGCAAGATGACATGATGTAGAGGGATAAACTCAAGCAATATGATATAAACCCCATCTTTTTATCCTCGATGGCAACAATACAATACGTGCCTTGTTGCCCCTGCTATCTCTGGGAAAGGACACCGCAAGATTGAACCCAAAGATAAGCACTTCTCGCATTGCAAGAAAGATCAATCTAGTAGGCCAAACCAAACTGATAATTCGAAGAGACTTGCAAAGATAACAAATCACACATCAAAGAATTCAAAGGAGATTAAAATATGGTTCATAGATAATCTTGATCATAAACCCACAATTCATCGGATCTCGACAAACACACCGCAAAAGAATTACATCGAATAGATCTCCAAGAGAATCGAGGAGAACTTTGTATTGAGATCCAAAGAGAGAGAAGAAGCCATCTAGCTAATAACTATGGACCCGAAGGTCTGTGGTAAACTACTCACACATCATCGGAGAGGCTATGGTGTTGATGTAGAAGCCCTCCATGATCGATTCCCCCTCCGGCGGAGCACCGAAAAAGGCCCCAAGATGGGATCTCATGGGTACAGAAGGTTGCGGCAGTGGAAATAGGGTTTCGTGGTACTCCTGGATGTTTTCGGGGTATATGGGTATATATAGGAGGAAGAAGTAGGTCGGTGGAGCTACAAGGGGCCCATGAGGGTCGGGGGCGCGCCTAGGGGGGAAGGCGCGCCTCCCTGCCTCGTGGCCTCCTAGCTTCTTTCTTGACATCCACTCCAAGTCTCCTGGATCACGTTTGTTCCAAAAATCACACTCCCGAAGGTTTCATTCCGTTTGATATTCCTTTTCTGCGAAACACTGAAATAGGCAAAAAAACAGCAATTTGCACTGGGCCTTCGGCTAATAGGTTAGTCCCAAAAATAATATAAAAGTGTGTAATAAAGCCCATTAAACATCCAAAACAGATAATATAATAGCATGGAACAATAAAAAATTATATATACGTTGGCGACGTATCAAGCATCCCCAAGCTTAATTCCTGCTCGTCCTCGAGTAGGTAAATGATAAAATAGAATTTTTTATGTGGAATGCTACCTAACATAATTTTCTAACTAATTCTCTTTATTGTGGCATGAATGTTCATATCCGAGAGATTCAATATAAAAGTTTAATATTGACATAAAAATAATAATACTTCAAGCATACTAACTAAGGAATTATGTCTTCTCAAAATAACATGGCCAAAGAAAGTTCATCCCTACAAAATTATATAGTTTGGTCATGCTCCATTTTAGTCACACAAGAATGCTCTCATCATGCACAACCCCGATGACAAGCCAAGCAATTGTTTCATACTTTAGTAATCTCAAACTTTTTTCAACTTTCACGCCATACATGAGCGTGAGCCATGGATATAGCACTATGGGTGGAATAGAGTATGATGATGGGGGTTATGTGGAGAAGACAAAAAAGGAGAAAGTCTCACATTGACGCAGCTAATCAACGGTCTAGGGAGATGCCCATCAATTGATGTCAATGCAAGGAGTAGGGATTGCCATGCAACAGATGCACTAGAGCTATAAATGCATGAAAGCTCAACAAAAGAAACAAAGTGGGTGTGCATCCAACTTGCTTGCTCATGAAGACCTAGGGCATTTGAGGAAGCCCATACTTGGAATATACAAGCCAAGTTCTATAATGAAAAATTCCCACTAGTATAGGAAAGTGACAAAACAAGAGACTCTCTATCATAAAGATCATGGTGCTACTTTGAAGCACAAGTGTGGAAAAAAGGATAGTAGCATTGTCCCTTTTTATTTCTTTTCTTTTCTTTCTTTTTTTGGGCCTTCTCTTTTTTTGGCCATTCTCTTTTTTTATTTGGGACAATTCTCTATTAATGATGATCATCACACTTCTTATTTACAACTCAATGATTACAACTCGATACTAGAACAAAATATGACTCTATATGAATGCCTCCGCCGGTGTACCGGGATGGGCAATGAATCAAGAGTGACATCTATGATAAATTATGCATGGTGGCTTTGCCACAAATACGATGTCAACTACATGATCATGCAAGGGAATATGACAATGATGAAGTGTGTCATAATAAATGAAACGGTGGAAAGTTGCATGGCAATATATCTCGGAATGGCTATGGAAATGCCATAATAGGTAGGTATGGTGACTGTTTTGAGGAAGATATAAGGAGGTTTATGTGTGATAGAGCGTATCATATCACGGGGTTTGGATGCACCGGCGAAGTTTGCACCAACTCTCAAGGTGAGAAAGGGCAATGTACGGTACCGAAGAGGCTAGCAATGATGGAAAGGTGGGAGTGCGTATAATCCATGGACTCAACATTAGTCATAAAGAACTCACATACTTATTGCAAAAATCTACAAGTCATCGAAAACCAAGCATTACGTGCATGCTCCTAGGGGGATAGATTGGTAGGAAAAGACCATCGCTCGTCCCCGACTGCCACTCATAAGGATGACAATCAAAGAACACCTCATATTTCAAATTTGTTACACAACATTTACCATACGTGCATGCTACGGGACTTGCAAACTTCAACACAAGTATTTCTCAAATTCACAACTACTCAACTAGCACGACTCTAATATTACCATCTTCATATCTCAAAACAATCATCAAGTATCAAACTTCTCATAGTATTCAATGCACTTTTTATGAAAGTTTTTATTATACCCATCTTGGATGCCTATCATATTAGGACTAATTTTATAGACAAAGCAAACTACCATGCTGTTCTAAAGGACTCTCAAAATAATATAAGTGAATCATGAGAGATCAATAATTTCTATAAAATAAAACCACCACCGTGCTCTAAAAGATATAAGTGAAGCACTAGAGCAAAATTATCTAGCTCAAAAGATGTAAGTGAAGCACATAGAGTATTCTAATAAATTCCGATTCATGTGTGTCTCTCCCAAAAGGTGTGTACAGAAAGGATGATTGTGGTAAACTAAAATAAAATACTCAAATCATACAAGACGCTCCAAGAAAAACACATATCATGTGGTGAATAAAAATGTAGCCTCAAGTAAAGTTACCGATGGACGAAGACGAAAGAGGGGATGCCTTCCGGGGCATCCCCAAGCTTAGGCTTTTGGTTGTCCTTGAATTTTACCTTGGGGTGCCTTGGGCATCCCCAAGCTTAGGCTCTTGCCACTCCTTATTCCATAATCCATCAAATCTTTACACAAAACTTGAAAACTTCGCAACACAAAACTCAATAGAAAATCTCATGAGCTCCGTTAGCGAAAGAAAACAAACCACCACTTCAAGGTACAGTAATGAACTCATTATTTATTTATATTGGTGTTAACCATATTGTATTCCAACTTCTCTATGGTTTATACCCTCCGATACTAACCATAGATTCATCAAAATAAGCAAACAACACACGAAAAACAGAATCTGTCAAAAACAGAACAGTCTGTAGTAATCTGTAACAAACGTAAACTTCTGGAACTCCAAAAATTCTTAAATAAATTGGTGGACGTGAGGAATTTGTCTATTAATCATCTTCAAAAATAATCAACCTAAAATCACCCTCCAGTAAAAAATGGCAGCTAATCTTGTGAGCGCTAAAGTTTCTGTTTTTTTACAGCAAGATTATAAAGACTTCACCCAAGTCTTCCCAAAGGTTCTACTTGGCACAAACACTAATTAAAAACATGAAAACACATCTAAACAGAGGCTATACGAATTATTTATTACTAAACAGAACCAAAAAGCAAGAAACAAAAATAAAATTGGGTTGCCTCCCAACAAGCGCTATCGTTTAACGCCCCTAGCTAGGCATAAAGGCAAGAATAGATCTAGATATTATCATCTTTGGTATGCAATCCTTAAGTGGCTCTCATAATAGATTCATAAGGCAATTTAATCTTCTTTCTAGGAAAGTGTTCCATGCCTTTCCTTAACAGAAATTGGAATCTAATATTTCCTTCTTTCATATCAATAATTGCACCAATCGTTCTAAGGAAAGGTCTACCAAGAATAATAGGACATGTAGGATTGCAATCTATGTCAAAAACAATGAAATCTACGGGCACATAATTCCTATTGGCAACAATAAGAACATCATTAATCCTTCCCATAGGTTTCTTAATGGTGGAATCCGCAAGATGCAAGTTTAAAGAACAACCATCTAATTCACGGAAACCTAATACATCACACAAAGTTTTTGGAATCATGGAAACACTAGCACCCAAATCACACAAAGCATAGCATTCATGATCTTTAATCTTAATTTTAATAGTAGGTTCCCACTCATCATAAAGTTTTCTAGTGATAGAAACTTCTAATTGAAGCTTTTCTTCATAGGATTGCATTAAAGCATCAACGATATGTTTGGTAAAAGCTTTATTTTGACTATAAGCATGAGGAGAATTTAACACGGATTGCAACAAGGAAATACAATCTATTAAAGAAAAATTATCAGAATTAAATTCCTTGAAATCCAAAGTAGTGGGTTCATTTCTATGTAAATTTTTGACCTCTTCCATCCCACTTTTACCAAATTTTGCATCAAGATCCAAAACCCCCGAATCATTGGACGCCTTTTAACTAAAGTTGATTCATCTCCAGTCCCATCATTATCAAGATTCATATTATAAAACAAAGATTTAATAGGAGACACATCAATCACTTTTATCTTCATCCCTATTATCATGAAAACTAGAAGAACACGCTTTTACAAAGCAATCTTTCTTAGCATGCATCCTAGCGGTTCTTTCTTTGCACTCATCAATGGAAATTATCATAGATTTGAGAGACTCATTGATACCATGCTTAGGTAGAATAGATCTAAGTTTCAAAGAATCAACATCAAGAGAAATTCTATCCACGTTCCTAGCCAACTCATCAATCTTAGGCAATTTTTCTTCAAGCAAAGCATTAAAATTCTTTTGAGAAATCATAAATTCTTTAACACTAGTCTCAAAATTAGAGGGAATCTTATTAAAATTTCCATAAGAGTTGTTGTAGGAATTACCATAATTATTAGAGGAATTACTAGGAAAGGTCCTAGGATTAAAGTTTCCTCTATAAGCGTTGTTACCAAAATTGTTCAACCAACAAAATTCACATCCATAGATTCATTATTATTCTCAATCAAAGTAGACAAAGGCATATCATTAGGATCAGAAGAAGCACTCTTATTAGCAAACAATTTCATAAGTTCATCCATCTTTCCACTCAAAACATTAATATCTTCTATCGCATGAACCTTTTTACTAGTAGATCTTTCGGTGTGCCATTGAGAATAATTAACCATAATATTATCTAGGAGTTTAGTAGCTTCTCCTGAAGTGATTTCCATAAAAGTGCCTCCCGCGGACGAATCTAAAAGATTTCTAGAAGCAAAATTCAATCCAGCATAAAAAAATTGTATAATCATCCATAAATTCAAACCATGTGTAGGGCAATTACGTATCATTAATTTCATCCTCTCCCAAGCTTGCGCAACATGTTCATGATCAAGTTGCTTAAAATTCATAATATCGTTTCTAAGAGAGATGATCTCAGCGGGAGGAAAATACTTAGAGATAAAAGCATCTTTGCACTTATTCCAAGAATCAATACTATTTTTAGGCAAAGACGAAAACCTAGTTTTAGCACGATCTCTAAGCGAAAACAGAAATAGCTTCAATTTAACAATATCATTATCCACATCTTTCTTCTTTTGCATATCACACAAATCAACAAAGTTGTTTAGATGTGTAGCGGCATCTTCACTAGGAAGGCTAGAGAATTGATCTTTCATGACAAGATTCAACAAAGAAGCATTAATTTCACAAGATTCAGCATCGGTAATCGGAGCAATCGGAGTGCTAAGAAAATCATTGTTGTTGGTGTTGGAAGAGTCACACAATTTAGTATTGTCTTGAGCCATCGTGACAAACGATCCAACACACAAGCACACAAGAAGCAAGCGAAAAGAGACGAACGGAAAAAGAGGGTGAACAAAACAGCAAGGGTGAAGTGGGGGAGAGGAAAACGAGAGGCAAATGGCAAATAATGTAATGCGAGGGATAAGAGTTGTGATGGGTACTTGGTATATCTTGACTTGGCGTAGATCTCCCCGGCAACGGCGCCAGAAATCCTTCTTGCTACCTCTTGAGCATTGCATTGGTTTTTCCCTTGAAGAGGATAGGGTGATGCAGCAAAGTAGCGTAAGTATTTCCCTCAGTTTTTGAGAACGAAGGTATCAATCCAGTAGGAGACCACACACAAGTCGCCTCGTACCTACACAAACAAATAAGAACCTTGCAACCAACGCGATAAAGGGGTTGTCAATCCCTTCACGGCCACTTGCAAAAGTGAGATCTGATAGAGATAATAAGATAAATATTTTTGGTATTTTTATGATATAGATTTAAAGTAAAGATTGCAAAATAAAATATATTGGAAACTTATATGATGGAAAATAGACCTGGGGGCCATAGGTTTCACTAGTGGCTTCTCTCAAGATAGCATAAGTATTACGGTGGGTGAACAAATTACTGTCGAGCAATTGATAGAAAAGTGCATAGTTATGAGAATATCTAGGCATGATCATGTATGTAGGCATCACGTCCGCAACAAGTAGACCGAAACGATTCCGCATCTACTACTATTACTCCACACATCGACCGCTATCCAGCATGCATCTAGAGTATTAAGTTCATAAGAACAGAGCAACGCATTAGGCAAGATAACATGATGTAGAGGGATAAACTCAAGCAATATGATATAAACCCCATCTTTTTATCCTCGATGGCAACAATACAGTACGTGCCTTGCTGCCCCTGCTGTCACTGGGAAAGGACACCGCAAGATTGAACCCAAAGATAAGCACTTCTCCCATTGCAAGAAAGATTAATCTAGTAGGCCAAACCAAACTGATAATTCGAAGAGACTTGCAAAGATAACAAATCACGCATAAAAGAATTCAGAGGAGATTCAAATATTGTTCATAGATAATCTTGATTATGAGCCCACGATTCATCGGATCTTGACAAACACACCGCAAAAAGAATTACATCGAATAGATCTCCAAGAGAATCGAGGAGAACTTTGTATTGAGATCCAAAGAGAGAGAAGAAGCCATCTAGCTAATAATTATGGACCCGAAGGTCTGTGGTAAACTACTCACACATCATCAGAGAGGCTATGGTGTTGATGTAGAAGCCCTCCATGATCGATTCCCCCTCCGGCAGAGCGCCGGAAAAGGCCCCAAGATGGGATCTCACGGGTACAGAAGGTCGCGGCGGTGGAAATAGGGTTTCGTGGTGCTCCTAGATGTTTTCAGGGTATATGGGTATATATAGGAGGAAGAAGTAGGTCGGTGGAGCTGCGATGGGCCCACGAGGGTGGGGGCGCGCCTCCCTGCCTCGTGGCCTTCTTTCTTCTTTCTTAACGTCCACTCCAAGTCTCCTGGATCACGTTTGTTCCAAAAATCACTCTCCCGAAGGTTTCATTCCGTTTGGATTCCGTTTGATATTCCTTTTCTGCGAAACACTGAAATAGGAAAAAACAGCAATTTGCACTGGGCCTTCAGTTAATAGGTTAGTCCCAAAAATAATATAAAAGTGTATAATAAAGCCCATTAAACATCCAAAACAGATAATATAATAGCATGGAACAATAAAAAATTATAGATACGTTGGGGACGTATCAATTATTCATGATAGAATTGTATTAACCGGAAACTTGATACATGTGTGGATACATAGACAAAACACTGTGTCCCTAGTAAGCCTCTACTAGACTAGCTCGTTAATCAAAGATGGTTAAGTTTCCTAACCATAGACATGTGTTGTCATCATTTGATGAACGGGATCACATCATTAGGAGAATGATGTGATGGACAAGACCCATCCGTTAGCTTAGCATAATAATCGTTAAGTTTTATTGTTATTGCTTTCTTCATGTCATATACATATTCCTTTGACTATGAGATTATGCAACTCCCGGATACCGGAGGAATACCTTGTGTGCTATCGAACGTCACACTGTAACTGGGTGATTATAAAGATGCTCTACAGGTATCTCCGAAGGTGTTTGTTGGGTTGGCATAGATCGAGATTAGGATTTGTCACTCCGAGTATCGGAGAGGTATCTCTGGGCCCTCTCGGTAATGCACATCATAATAAGCCTTGCAAGCAATGTGAATAATGAGTTAGTTGCGGGATGATGCATTATGGAATGAGTAAAGAGACTTGCCGGTAACGAGATTGAACTAGGTATGAAGATACCGACGATCGAGTCTCGGTCAAGTAACATACGATGACAAAGGGAATAACGTATGTTGTCATTACGGTTGGACCGATAAAGATCTTCGTAGAATATGTAGGAACCAATATGAGCATCCAGGTTCTGCTATCGGTTATTGACCGCAGAGATGACCAATATGTACATAGTTCTTTTTGTATTATATGAGTTATGTGATTTGGTGACCGAATGTTGTTCGGAGTCCCGGATGAGATCACGGACATGACGAGGAGTCTCTAAATGGTCGAGAGGTAAAGATTCATATATAGGACGATAGTATTTGGACACTGGAAGTGTTCAGGGGGTACCGGGTACGTATCGGGTCACCGGAAGGGGTTCCCGGCAACCCCCGGTAAACTATATGGGCCTAATGGGCCAAGAGAGGGACAGACCAGCCCCTAAGGGGCAAGTGCGCCCCCTATAGGCCGAAATAAGGGGAAAGGAAAGGAGGGAATGGAGAAGGAAAGGGGAGGATTCGGCCTCCCCTTTTCTTTCCCTCGCCCCTCTCTTTCCTTCCCCCTCCGACACTTATGGAAGGGGGGAGGCCGACTTGTAGGAGGCGCCCAAGTAGGACTACTCCTACTTGGGGCGCCCCTTGCTGTCCCTCTCCCTCTCCCTCTCCCACCTATATATATGTGGGGGCACCGCTAGAACACACAACATTGATTCCTAGCCGTGTGCGGCGCCCCCCTCCATAGTTTACGCCTCCGGTCATATTGTCGTAGTGCTTAGGCGATGCCCTGTGCGGATCACTTCATGATCATCGTCACAATGCCGTCGTGCTGACAAAAATCTCCCTCGACACTTTGCTGGATCAAGACTTCGAGGGACGTCATCAAGCTGAACGTGTGCAGAACTCGGAGGTGCCATACGTTTGGTGCTTGATCGGTCGGAACGAGAAGAAGTTCGACTACATCAACCGCGTTGTCAAAAGCTTCCGCTTTTGGTCTACAAGGGTACATGGACACACTCTCCCCCTCTCGTTGCTATGCATCTCCTAGATAGATCTTGCATGAGCGTACGATTTTTTTTTGAAATTGCATGCTACGTTCCCCAACAGTGGCATCCGAGCCAGGTCTATGCGTAGATGATATGCACGAGTAGAACACAAAGAGTTGTGGCTAGTGATCATCATACTGCATACCACCAATGTCTTATTTTGATTCGGCAGTATTGTTGGATGAAGTGGCCCCGACCAGCCTTACATGACCTACTTCATGAGACCGGTTCCACCGACAGACATGCAACTAGTTTTGCATAAAGGTGGCTGGCGGGTGTTTGTTTCTCCAACTTTAGTTGAATCAAATTTGACTGCGGTCGGTCCTTGTTGAAGGTTAAAACGGCAAACTTGATAAATCACCGTTGTGGTTTTGATGCGTAGGTAAGAACGGTTATTACTAGAAGCCTGTAGCAGCCACGTAAAACTTGCAACATCAAAGTAGAGGACGTCTAACTTGTTTTTGCAGGGCATGTTGTGATGTGATATGGTCAAGACATGATGTGATATACGTTGATATATGAGATGATCATGTTTTGTAAAAGTTGTCGGCAACAGGCAAGAGCCTTATGCTTGTCGCTTTATTGTATGAAATGCAAACACCATGTAATTGCTTTAATTTATCACTATTCGTTAGCGTTAGTTGTAGAAGCAATAGTTGGCGAGACGACCACGACGCTACGATGGAGATCAAGGTGTCAAGCCGGTGACGATGGAGCACTACTGGAATCAGCTAATTTGCCATCTGCCAGCTCTTTGCCGTCTGCTAGCAGATGGCAAAGAAGGTCTTTGCCATCAGCTAGATAAAAGCGGACGGCAAACAACAGGCAGACGGCAAAACAAGCCTTTGCCATCAGTCACTTCTTTGCCGTCAGCTGGCGGACGGCAAAGAAACTTTGCCGTCAGCTGGCGGACGGCAAAGAAACTTTGCCGTCAGCTGGCGGACGGCAAAGAGAGAGGTGGCCCCCCCACTAACGAGCCGTTTACGAAAAAAAAGCCCCCTCTTTGCCGTCTGCTAGCAGACGGCAAAGAGACAAAACGGCGGACGGCAAAGAACAGCCGTACTACCGCTTGCGGGTACAAAGAAAACGTTGCCCCCACCTCCTCTCTCTGTCTCCCCTCTCTCCGCCCGGCCCCCACCTCCTCTCTCTCCCCTCTCTCTCTCCCGCTCGTCTCT